>NC_091560.1:2700420-2702920 GCF_042767895.1 Penaeus vannamei | reverse complement strand
ATTTTTATTTTTCTCCCTCTCTTTCTATCTTTCTCTCTCTCTTTCTATCCTTCTCCCTCTCTTTCTATCTTTCTCTCTCTCTTTCTATCTTTCTCCCTCTTTTTCTATCTTTCTCTCTCTATTTCTTTCTCCCTTTCTTTCTATCTTTCTCTCTCTCTTTCTATCTTTCTCTCTCTCTTTCTATCTTTCTCTCTCTTTCTATCTTTCTCCCTCTCTTTCTATCTTTCTCTGTCTATTTCTATCTTTCTCCCTTTCTTTCTATCTTTCTCTCTTCCATTCTATCTCTCTTTCTCTCTATCTGTTCCACTAAGACTCGCTATACTTCATTTCTTTTTCTTTCTCTCCCTTTTTCTATATTTTTCTTACTTTCTCTCTCTCTGTCTATCTATCTATATGTCTATCTTTCTTTCTATCTTTCTCTCTCTATTTCTTTCTCCCTTTCTTTCTATCTTTCTCTCTCTCTTTCTATCTTTCTCTCTCTCTTTCTATCTTTCTCTCTTCTGTCTTTCTCTCTCTCTCTTCTTTCTCCCTCTCTTTCTATCTTTCTCTCTCTATTTCTATCTTTCTCCCTTTCTTTCTATCTTTCTCTCTCTCTTTCTATCTTTCTCTCTCTCTTTCTATCTTTCTCTCTCTCTCTCTCTTCCACTATCCCTCTCTATCCTTCTTTTCTTTTTCTTTCTCTCCCTTTTTCTATATTTTTCTTACTTTCTCTCTCTCTGTCTATCTATCTATATGTCTATCTGTCTGTCCGCCTCTCTCTCTGGTTGTAATTTTGGAATTAAAAAAAAGCACATGGGGTTTATTTTGATGACGTCACAAGAGGCACGGATGCTTTGCGAAAACGGTCGATCCTTTTTGGTCTCTTCAATTTCCAAAAAAGAAGAGAAAATAATGATTTTAAGGGTTATATTTTCACTGAACAATGATCAAAACAGACGCCATGACACCTCCTCGGGTTGCTACTGATCTCGCCTTTCCAAGTGGTGGTCCGGTGGTTCGGTTGTCTCGCCTTGGGTCTCGGAACAGCGTGAGTGGGTTCGAATCCTTGTATTTTATGAATGAAATGGTTTGTTATTGTTGTTGCAGTCGTCGGGGTTTGAATTGATCTTCAATGTGAATACCGAAAATGTGTAAAAATTTGAATGGGGTTTAATGACATACGTTTATGCGTATCTAGTATCTAGAGCATAACGAAATAAAAGAATGAAAGAAAGAGAGAAAAGGGGAAAAAGAAGAAATAAGCTAACAAAAAAAGAGGAAAATACCGATTAGCAAAAGAGCAAAAAGAGAATAGATATCTTCAAGAAAAAGAGAGAGAAATGAAACACGTAAAATAAGCAAAAAAAAGAAAAAAAATGCCATTGAATAGAAAAGGGGAAAAAGAAGAAATAAGCAAAAGGGAATAGATATCTACAAGAAAGTGAAAGAGAAATGAAACACAAAGTAAAAAAAAATAATGAAAAAAATACCATTGAATAAAAAGAAATAAATATATCCTTTTGATTAAATAAACTCGACTCTCTTAATATACAAATGAAATACAGAACGAATCGATGACAGACAAATGGCCGTGGCACTTCCTTCGGCTTAGAAAAATAAGGTGTAGGTGAACCGGAGTCGCGAGGGAGTAATCAGAAACGCATGTAAACAAATCTCTCCCTCTCCATCCCCCCCTCCCCACCCCCTCTGCTTCCCCCTCCCTCTCTCTTTGGTCTCCTCCCTCTCCCTTGGTCTCCCTCCCTCTTCCTCCCCTTTCTCCATTCCCCCCTCACCACGCCCTCTGCTTCCCCTTCCCCACCCCCTCTGCCTTCCCCCTCCCTCTCCCTTAGTCTCCTCCCCCTCTTTCTCCCCTCTCCCTTAGTCTCCTCCTTTCTTTCTCCCTCTCCATCCCCCCCTCCCCACCCCCTCTGCTTCCCCCTCCCTCTCTACTCCCTTGGTCTCCTCCCCTTTTCCTCCTTCTCTCTCCATCCCGTGGCCCCCCTCCCCACCCCTTTCTCTTCGCATCCTTCCATTATTTATTCTGTTTCCTGTCACCTTCCCTCTAGTCTTCTTTCTTACTACTCCTCCTTCTCTCTGGTCTTCTCCCTCCTTCCTTCCCTCCCTTCTTTGGTCTTTCCTGCTCTGCCCTCTTCTCTTCCTCTCTCTCTCTCTCTCTCTCTCTCTCTCTCTCTCTCTCTCTCTCTCTCTCTCTCTCTCTCTCTCTCTCTCTCTCTCTCTCTCTCTCTCTCTCTCTCTTCTCTCTTATCTCTCTCCCTCTTTCCTCTCTCTTCTCTCCTCTCTCTCTCTCTCTTTCCTCTCTCTTCTCTCTTCTCTCTACTCTCTCTCCCTCTTCCCTCTCTCTCCCCCTCTTTCCTCTCTCCCCCTCTCTCTCCCCTCTCTCTCTCCCCCTCTCTCCCCTTCTCTCTGCTCTCTCTCTCTCTCTCTCTCTCTCTCTCCCTCTTCTCTCTCTCTCTCCCCTCTTCCTTCTCTCTCTTCTCCCCCTCTCTCCCTTCCCTGCCTC
>NC_091560.1:2687920-2697920 GCF_042767895.1 Penaeus vannamei | reverse complement strand
AGAGAGAGTGTGTGAGTGAAAGAGGAGAGAGTGAGAGAGTGAGAGAGAGAGAGAGAGAGAGATAATTATAGATAAATAGATATAGATACATACATACATACATATAAGTATATGTATACAAACACACACACACACACACATATGCGTGTGTATGTGTGCGTGTGCGTATGCGTTTGAGCGTATACACGAAAACACGCACTTCTGCACGCACACGCACACGCACCCGCGCGTGTCCATATGGAAGTCAGTCTGTCTGCGTTCGCAAGATACGAAAAGCATTACTGACTTCGTTATAAATCCTAATTCTTCACAGAGCACTAACGGGATCGCAGCCAGGACGTAATGAATAAATTTTAGACTCCGTGATCCTGCCTCGGAGATCATGAGGTAGAAGCGGAGTGAAGAGGGAGAGGGAAAGGAGACGCTGGTAAAGAAGTGGGAGAGAGGGAAAGGAGACGCTGGTAAAGAAGGGGGAGAGAGGGAAAGGAGACGCTTGGTAAAGAAGTGGGAGAGAGGGAAAGGAGACGCTGGTAAAGAAGGGGGAGAGAGGGAAAGGAGACGCTTGGTAAAGAAGTGGGAGAGAGGGAAAGGAGACGCTGGTAAAGAAGGGGGAGAGAGGGAAAGGAGACGCTTGGTAAAGAAGGGTGAGAGAGGAAAAGGGGGATAAGTAGACCAGGAAGTGTTAAGCTTGCGATTAGTCTGAAGGAAGAAAATAAAAGGAGAAGAGGGAATGGAAGAGAGTAAGAGAGAGCGGGACAAACTGAAAGAGAAAGAGAGAGAAAGAGAAAGAAAGAGAGAGAGAGAGGGAGGGAGAGAGAGAAAGAGAAATAAAGAGAGAGAGAAAGAAAAAGAGAGAGAGAGACAGTGACAGAGAAAGAGAGAAACAGAGAGAGAGAGAAAATAAAGAAACAGACTGATAGAGATAGAAAGATAGAATAAGAGACAAATAAAAAGAGAGAGACAGAGAAATACATAGAAAACGACATAAAGGTATAAAAAGAGAAAAGAAAGTACGAAACAACACCTTAACGAAAGACGAAAAATAAGATAAAGAAAACCGATAAAGGAAGAAGAGAAGAAATGGGATATTTTCTGTCGAAATTTATGGCCCGGAATTCTTAATGAAGGAGCTGTTGACACTCCACAAATGTTGTCGTTAAAATCCTAAGAAGCACCGATAAGTTAGACGAATTTTTTTTTAACGAAAGATTATGGGAAAGATAGCTAAGAATCGGATCTCGTACATTACTTTTCTTTGTCCAGGTCATTGCGTTTCTCTTTCTCTCTCATTCTTTCTCTGTCTCTCTTTCTTTGTTTGTCTCTCTTTCTTTCTGTCTCTCTCTCTTTCTTTGTTTGTATCACTTTCTTTCTCTTTCTTTCTGTCTCTCATTCTCTCTTTCTTTGTCTCTGTTTCTTTGTTTGTCTCACTTTCTTTCTCTTTCTTTCTGTCTCTCTTTCTCTTTCTTTTGTCTCTCTTCTTTTGTTTGTCTCACTTTCTTTCTCTCTTTCTTTCTGTCTCTTTCTTTGTCTCTCTTTCTTTGTTTGTTTCACTTTCTTTCTGTCTCTCTTTCTCTCTTTCTTTGTCTCTGTTTCTTTGTTTGTCTCACTTTCTTTCTCTTTCTTTCTGTCTCTCTTTCTCAATTTTCTTTGTCCAGCTCGTCGCGTTTCTCTTTCTCTCTCTCTGTCTCTCTATCTATCTATCTATCTATCTCTTTTCCTCTCTCGTCATTACTTTCTTTCACTTTCGCTCTTCCTCTCTCTCTTTCTTCCTTTGTCTCTCTCGCACTCTCTCTCTTTCCCTCTCTCTAGGCTTCTCTCTCTCTCTCTCCTTCGCCACCATCCTATTATCTTCGCCTCTACGTATTCCCTAAACAAAACAAAAAAAAACATGAAAATAAAAGATAAGAAGGGAAAAAATAAGACAATACGAAGCATTTTAAGGGCACGTTTTTTCAACCTTCAATAAATCAACATATATCATTAAGAATTGTGTAATGTCATCTCCGTTCTCGTTCATTTCCTTTCGTAAGATTGATTGAACACAAGATAGGTTTGATTCTTGAGTGAGAGAGAGAAAAAAGAAAGAAAGAAAGAAAGAGAGATAGAGAGAAAGAAAGTAAGAGAGGGAGAGAAAGAGTGAGAGGGAGAGAGGGAGGGAGAGAGAGAGGGGGAGAGAGAGAGAGAGAGAGAAAGACAGAGAGTAAGTGAGAGAGAGAGAGAGAGAAAGAAAGAGAGTAAGAGAGAGGAGGGAAAGGGAGGGAGAGAGAGTAGAGAAAGAGAGAGGGAGGGAGGGAGGGAGAGAGAGAGAGAGAGAGAGAGAGAGAGAGAGAGAAGCAGACTGACAGAGATAGACAGAGATAGAATAAGAGACAGATAAAGATAGAGAGACAGGAAATGCATAGAAAGAGAGAGAAAGAGACAGACAGACAGAAAGAGAGAGAGTGGGTGAGTGAGAGAGAGAGAGAGAGAAAGAGAGTAAAAGAGAGAAAGAGAGAAAGAGAGTAAGTGAGAGAGAGACAGACAGACAGACAGAAAGAGAGAGATAGAGAGAGAGGGGGGTGGTGGAGAGAGAGAGAGAGAGAAAGAAAGAGAGACATACAGACAGACAAACTGACAGACAAACAGAAAGAATAACAGAGAGAGACAGGGACAGAAGGAATTTTAAAAAATATTCATGTCAATCACAACCTAAGGTAAAATGTCTTTCCCGAGATTCGAAATTAAAAGATAATGATAAAAATAGAAATAGAAAAAGGTCTTTAACAGCATGATGAGTTTTTGATATTTGATTTACTGAGAATATCACTTTTTCTTTCAAAATGAATTACTTGTGTTTCTATTAGTCATTCAGATTAGTGTAGATACATTCTATGGATAATCTATATACAATCTATATACATCTCTCTCATGTTTACCTTTTGTCTCACTCTCCAAATGCCATATATATCTTTATTTTATTTATTCCATTTTTTCACCATTTTTTTCATTTTTAACAAAATAGAAAATTAATCGATTTTATGCTCTTTTGCTCTTTTCTTCCTCTTCCCCTTACATTTCCCCTTGTTCACTTTCCCTTTCCCTTTCCCTCTTCTTCCTTCCCTCCTACTTCCTCCCTTCTTTCCCTCTACTTCCCCTTCTTCCTCCCCCTTCCCCCTTCTTCCCTCCCCTTCTCCCTTCCTTCCCTCCCCTTCCCTTTCTCTCTTTCCACGCTTCCCTCTTTACCCTCCCCGCATCCCCACACCCCTATTCCCCATTCCCCGCTTCCTCTTTGCCCTCCCTCCCGCTTCCCACCCCTTCCCCCCCTCTCCTTTTCTCCTTCCTCCCCTTCTCCCTTCCCTTTCCTCTGCATCCCATTCCCCCTTTAATTCCTCCCCTCACCCCACACCCCCATTCACCAGTCCCCCCCTCCTCTCTCTCCCCCATCCCCCTTCTCCCTTTGCTCCTCTCCTCCCCCTTCACCCCACACTCCCTTCTCTTCCCCCTCCCCCTTCCCCTATTCCTTATTCTCCCTCCCTCCCCTCCCTTCCCCCCTCCTCCCTCTTCCCTCCTTCCATTCCTCCTCGTCTCCTCCCCCTTCCCCCCATTCCTCCTTCTCCCACCCCCACCTCCCCTTCTCCCTTTACCCTCCCATTCCCCCTCCCTCCCTCCACATTCCTCCTTCTCCTTCCCTTTTCCCTATTCCTCCGTCTCCCCTCCCCTTTCCCAATCATTTTTCCTTCTCCATCCCCATCTCCTTCCACCTTCTCCCTTTGCCACTCCCTCCCTTCCCCCTCCCTCTTCTCCCTCCTCTTCCCCATTCTCCCTTCTCCCCTTCCCTCTTCCCCATTCTCCTTCTCCCCTCCCTTCTCCCTTTTACACCCTCCCCTCCCCCTCCCCTCCCCCTCTCCCCTCCACCTCTCTATTAAGTCTTTTTTATCTTTTCTCAAATGGATTGATCAGAATTTAGACACGTAAAAGGATTTCATATTTCCTTCTCTATCTTTTTTTTATTTTTTTTTTTTTTTTTTGCTCTTTTCTCTCCATGTGGAACTCTATCTATGTATCTATCTGTTTATAGTTTTATTCTCTCTATTTCTCTTTGGATATATTTATCTATGTGTTTGTTTGTTTGTCTATTTATTTATCCTTTATTTATCTGTCATTTTGTCTCTCCCTTTCCATCTCTCTCTCTCCGCTTTCGTACTTGCTCTCTCTTTCTCTCTCTCTCTCTCTCTCTCTCTCTCTCTCTCTCTCTCTCTCTCTCTCTCTCTCTCTCTCTCTCTCTCTCTCTCTCTCTTTCTTTCTCTCTCTCTCTCTCTCTCTCTCTCTCTCGCTCTCTCTCTCTCTTTCTCTCTCTCTCTCTCTCTCTCTCTCTCTCTCTCTCTCTCTCTCTCTCTCTCTCTCCCTCTCTGTCTGTCTCTTTCTCTCTCTCTCTCTCTCTCTCTCACTCCCACTCCCTCCCACTCTCTCTCTCTCTCTCTCTCTCTCTCTCTCTCTGTGTGTGTGTGTGTGTGTGTGTGTGTGTGTGTGTGTGTGTGTGTGTGTGTGTGTGTGTGTGTGTGTGTGTGTGTGTGTGTGTGTGTGTGTGTGTGGGTGTGTGTGTGTGTGTGGGTGTGTGTGTGTGTGTGTGTGTGTGTGTGTGTGTGTGTGTGTGTGTGTGTGTGTGTGTGTGTGTGTGTGTGTGTGTGTGTGTGTGTGTGTGTGTGTGTGTGTGTGTGTGTGTGTGTGTGTGTGTGTGTGTGTGTGTGTGTGTGTGTGTGTGTGTGTGTGTGTGTGTGTGTGTGTGTGTGTGTGTGTGTGTGTGTGTGTGTGTGTGTGTGTGTGTGTGTGTGTGTGTGTGTGTGTGTTTGTGTGTGTGTGTGTGTGTGCTGTGCTGGCGCAGCGGTAAGGTGCTGGTCTACCAATCTTGCCAATCAATCCCATGCCTGGCCAATGAGTGGTAACCCCGGCCACTCCTTGCACACAGGGGAAGATTTGGGCAAAATAAAACAGACAGGGAAAATGCTTGCAGAGAATATCCATTGTAATAAATGGAATTAAAACTAAATCTTAAAATCTTAAATCTTAAATCTCTCTCTCTCTCTCTCTCTCTCTCTCTCTCCCTCTTTCTCTCTCACTCATTCTCCCTCTTTCTCTCTTTCTCATTCTCCCTCTATCTCATCCCCCCTCCTCTTTCTGTCTCACTCTTATCCTCCCCCCCCCCCTCCTCTCTTCTCCCCCCCCCCCGCTCTCTCTTTCTCTCTTTTACTCCCCCCCCCATCCCCTTCCCTCTCTCCACCCACCCCCTCCTCTCTTTTCTCTTTCCCCCTCTCTCTTTCTCTCTTTTACCATCCAACCCCCATCCTCCTTCCCTCGCTTCCTCTCCACCCCATCCCATCCTCTTCTCTTTTCTCCCCCCCTCTCTCTTTCTCTCTTTTACTCCCCCCCCTCCTTCCCTCTCTCCACCCCATCCCCCTCCTTTTCCTCCTCATCCCACGAAATCGCTGTTCCATTGATTTTAGTTTATGCAAATGAAACGCGGATGATTATGATAATGGAGAGGGCTACGCGCTTATTAGAAAATAGTCATGGTGATAGTCGTGATAAGAATGGTTGTATTCTTGGTCGTATTTCAAGATAATGAAGTTCGCGAATTCTTGTTATCTTATCTTGTTATCTTAATTCTTTATTTTTTTATGTCATTTTTTTGCCGGTTGGACTTATCTACGTGAGTCAATAGATAGATTGAAATGTTTGTTTGTATATGTCTGGCTACCTATCTGTCTGTCTATCCGTTTTATCTATATCTATATCTGTATTCGTATCTATGTCTATATCTATAGCTATGTCTAAACCTATATTCATATTAATATCTATATTCAACAATCTGTTTATCTAAGTCAGCTTATTCATCTGCTTATCTATATATTTATTCTTTATTTAGCTGTCTGTATGTGTATATACATACATATATACATGTGTGTTGTGTGTGTGTGTGTGTGTGTGTGAGCATACGCGTGTTTGTGTGTGTGCGTGTGTATGTGCGTGTGCCTGCGTGTGTGTATGTGCCTGCGTGTGTGTCTATACGTGTGTGTGTGTATGCGTGCGTGTGTGTGTGTGTGAACTCAAGACAACACAAGCCGACTCCTTCCCTCCGCCATTCCTCGACGCTTTTAGAAAATTTAATCGAACAAGACTTGGCAGCGAAATATTTCTGGCCAAGAAACAGCAGATGACACGTGACTTGAACCTCGGTGGGAAGATGATGACAAAGATGACAGTTATAATGAAAAGGAAAACGTCATGAAAATTGTATCAACGATGATGATGATGATTATGATAACATTAATGAAAAGGATGATAATATTAATGGTTATGATGATGATAATAAGGATGATTATGATGATAATATTAATGGTTATGATGATGATAATGATGATTAGGATTACATTAATGATAATGGTGATATCATTAATGATAATCATAATAACAAATATAATGATGAGCACATTAATGATTTTGATAATAACAATGATAATGATGATAACATTAATGATTATGATAATAACAATGATAATGAGGATAACATTATTGATAACGATAATAACAATGATGATGATAGCAACAATAATGATGATAATACTATTACAACTAATAACAATGATTACAACAAAAATAATAACAGTAAATAAAGATAATAATATTATAAATAACAAAAATAATGCTAAGAACAGCAATAATAAAAGAAATAACAAAACTACAATAGCCAATCGACTAAAACCATGCAAACGAGTGCATAAAAAAACACAAGAGAATATTGCAAAACTATTGCGCATACAAATTAATAAAGAGATATTACTCACCGATTACAACGTAAGGAAAAGAAATTCCCACACACAGTATTTAAATTCTGGACGAATATATTTGGAGTTGGAATTATTTTCAGATCCGTATTCTTAAAAAAAATAAATAAATAAATAGATAAATAAATAGATAAATAAATAAATAAATAAACAAATAGATAGATAGATAGATAGATAGTAGATAGATAGATAGATAGATAGATAGATAGATAGATAGATAGATAGATAGATAGATAGATAGATAGATAGATAGATAGATAGATAGATAGATAAATAAATAAATAGATAATTAAATAATTGAATAAATAAATAAATAAATAAATAAATAAATAAATAAATAAGTAAATAAATAAATAAATAAATAAATAAATAAATAAATAGATAAATAAATAAATGAATAAATAAATGAATGAATAAATAAACAAATAAATAAATATATATATAAATAAATAGATAAATGGATAAATAAATAAATAAGTAAATAAATAAATAAATAAATAAATACATAAATAAATAAATAAATAAATAATAAATAAATAAATAAATAAATAAATAAATAAGAAATAGAAATGAATTTAATTAAAGAATAATCGATAGAAATTGACAAGAATGGGAAGTTGAATGTTTGTTTTGCATATTGTTGTAGATCGTTATTGTTGCAATGACGAGAGATGTAGACCAGCTGGTTAGACAGGGTAAAAATAGGCATATATTTGTGCAACAGGAAAGGCGGTGACTTTATGCAGTTTTGTGCATATTTTAAGTTGCAATGGAAAGGTCAGTTGGGATGAATATGTAGAGGGGTAATAGGTATACACACACACACAGACACACACACACACATACATATACATACACATACACATACACATACACATACACAGGCACACATGTATGTATGTATGCATATATGTATGTATGTATGTATGTATGTATGTATGTATGCATATATGTATGTATGTATGTGTGTATGCATGTATGTATGGATGTATGTATGTATGTATGTATGTATGTATGTATTTATGTATGTATGTATGTATGTATGTATGCATGTATGTATGTATGTATGTATGTATGTATGTATGTATGTATGCATGTATGTATGCATATATGTATGTATGCATATATGTATGTATGTATGTATGCATATATGTATGTAGGTATGTATGCATATATGTATGTATGTATGTATGTATGCATATATGTATGTATGTATGTATGCATATATGTATGTATGCATATATGTATGTATGCATATATGTATGTATGTATGCATATATGTATGTATGTATGTATGCATATATGTATGCATGTATGTATGTATGCATATATGTATGTATGTATGTATGCATATATGTATGTATGTATGTATGCATATATGTATGTATGTATGTATGCATATATGTATGTATGTATGTATGTATGCATATATGTATGTATGTATGTATGTATGTATGTATGTATACATATATGTATGTGTGTGTGTGTATGCGTGTGTGTATGAGAGGGTACGTGTATGCCAACAAATACCCACAATCAACCAAACAAACAAGAAAACAAAGAAAGGAGAAAAGAAAGCCAGCCCAGAGATTCTTAGACAAGCACTCCGTTTTCTCAGTAAGATCTGTGTTTTTTTCTTTCTTTCTTTTCTTTCTTTCTTTCTTTCTTTTCTCTTTTTTTTTGTTGGTTGTTTGTTTTTGTTTGGTTGGATGGTTTTGGGACAATTTTCTTGTTTTTTCTTTCTTGTTTTTCTTTCTCTTTTGGTAATTGTGTGTTTTTTTGTTTTTGTTTGGTTGGTTGGTTGGATTTTGGACAATATTCTCTTATTCTTTTTTTCTTTTTTCTTTGTTGATTGTTTGAGTGATTGTTTTTGGATTTTTTTCTCTTTTTTTGTTGGTATGTTGTTAGTTGGTTTTAGTGATTTTTTTCTTTTTTCTTTTTTTTTTGTTCATTTTTTTTGTTTTGGGACAATTTTCTTCTTTGTTAATTGTGTATTTTTTGTTTTTGTTTGTTTGCTGAGTTATTTTGTTTGTTTGAATGTTTGTTTTCGACTTGCCAGAGGGAAGAGAGGGGATGGGGGATAGGGGGAAGTAAAGGGGGATGAGAGGGGAAAGGGGAGATGAGATAGGGAATGGGGGAGAGGGTCTAGGGGATGGTGGGGGGGAGGGGGACCGGGAGGGAGGGGGTTCCAACTAATAAGATGTTATTAAATTTGCAAGGATGGTCAAGTTGTGAAAATAACCTTTATTGATTGTAATGACAACGATATTTGCTATATATGATAGTTGTAATGATAAAATTAACAATATGATAAAAGAAATAATGATAACGATGAAAAAGATGATATTAATGATAATGATTATAGTTATAATAATGATAAAGATAATAATTATAGTGATGATAATGATGATAATAGTAATAATGATGGAATAATAATGATGATGATAATATTGATAATAACGATAATAATAATGATAATAGTGATAATAATAATGATAACAATAATAATAATGATAATAATAATGATGATGATGATGATGATGATGATAACAATAATAATAAAGATAATAACAATAGTAACAATAACAATAATAATGGTAATAGCAATAATGGTAAGAGTGTTAATTTTGATAATGATAACAATAACAATAATACAAATTATAATAACAATGATGCTAATGAAAACACCACTAACAATAATATCATTAAGGATAATATCTATAACAATAACAGAAATGATAACTATGAATCTTTAAGAATCCATATACAGTACACATTACGTTATTCAAACAAAAATCATAATAATAAATGAATAACCAAAACACTATATATAAAAGGTAAACAAATATGGTCCTAATACATATAAAAAGTTTAATGTATTTTTTTTTTCTTATTGACTTTGTTCGTTGCTTCTTCTCTTTCTTCCTCTATCCATCTATCGGTCATCGCTACTTTCTCTCGTAACGAACAAGGACATACGACAAATCATAATAAACCTCAACTTCCATCTTTATTCTATCTTCGCCCCCTTCTCTTTCCCTCCTACCTTCTTCCTTTTCTTCCTTTCTCTCGTCCCTTCTCTCTTTATCTTCTATTCCTTTTCCCTTTCTACTGTTCTTCCTTCCCCCGTCCTTTCTTCCCCACCCTTTTCTTTCTCCCCTCCTTCCTTCTTCTCCATA
>NC_091560.1:2677920-2680420 GCF_042767895.1 Penaeus vannamei | reverse complement strand
TATACAGTAAAGAAACAAGACGGAGAAGTTACATATAACAAGAATGAAATCATAAGAGTAGTGGAAGACTTTTACAGGGATCTATACAACTCAACTGAAGAGCTATAAATAGAAGCAAACGCGGTAACTAGAGACGTACCTAATATCACAAAAGAAGAAATAAAAAGAGCGCTTAAAGGCATGAAGAGAGGGAAAACACCAGGTGAAGAAGGGATTAGCATAGATATAATAGACTCAGGAGAAATTGCAACAGTAAAACTAGCTAATAATTTTATCAAATGCCTTCTCGACGGAAAAACTCTGAAAGCCTGGAAAATGCAACAATTATTTTGATGAATAATAAAGGAATAGAAAGAATCTAAAAAAAAAAAAAATACTGACCCATAAGCCTCTTCTTTTCAGTTACTTACAAACTGTTCACAAAAGTCATCTCAGCTCGCATCTCTGACAGTCTGGATGCTAACCAGCCTAGAGAACAGGCAGGCTTCCGCAGTGGATTCTCAACAACAAACCACATCCACACGCTCACCCAAATAAGAGAAAAAATAAACGAATATAGGAAACCCCTGTGTATGGCATTCATCGATTACGAAAGGGCATTTGACTCTCTACAAATACCAGCAGTATTAGAAGCTATTCGACGACAGAGAGTAGAGGAGGTATATTGGAAAATATTGGAAGATATATATGAAGATGGGACAGCAACCATCAGGCTCCACACGGAAACGGAATAAAATACCAATTAAAAATGGTGTCAGACAGGGCGACACCATCTCACTAATACTGTTTACAGCTTGCCTTGAAGAAATAAGCAAGACGATATTTCTCCCTTCAGTGAATCGGAAAATGAAAAGCAGCAATTAATAAACAATCTGAAAAGAGAAAATCTGAAAGTTGGACTTGGGATGAACAAGAAAAAGACTAAGGTGATGTTCAACAGTAGAGTTCATTTCGAACAAATACATGTACAAAGGGAAGCACTAGAGGTAATGGACATATATATATATATATATATATATATATATATATATATATATATATATATATATATATATATATATATATATATATATATATATATAGGGCAAGCCGTAGAGACGAACACATCTAACGAAGAGGAAATAAAGCGACGCATCACTCTAGGCTGGAGCATCTTCGGCAGACACAGTAGCGTACTAAGAGGCTCTTTGCCATTATGTTTAAAAAGAAAAATCTTCAACCAATGCGTCCTCCCGGTTATGACCTGTGGATCAGATACATGGACAACCAAATTACCGGAGAGGAAATTAATAAGCGCCCAGAGAGGGATGGAGTGGTCGATGCTGGGAATTAGTCCAAGAGATCGGATGAGGGCGACGTGGATCAGAGAACAGACGAAAGTGGAAGATACACTCGGGAGCATCAAAAGAAGAAATTAGAATAGGAGATGGACAAAGAGAGTAACAGACTTGGGTTATAGATAACATGAAGAGGTCAAGGGCCAAACCAATGACAAGATGGCGTGACGAGATAACAAAATTTTGGTGCCAAGACTGGAAACAAAATAGCAAGACAGAAAAAGATGAAAAAGATTGGGAGAGGCCTACGTCCTGCAGTGGACTGATTCGGGATGATATTTATATATGCATATATATACATATATATATATATATATATATATATATATATATATATATATATATATATATATATATGTATATATATAACTATTATATATATATATATATATATATATATATATATATTATATATATATACATATATATATATATATATATATATATATATATATATATATATATATATATGTATATATATATATATATATATATATATATATATATATATATATATATATATACATATGTATATATATATATATATATATATATATATATATATATATATATATATATATTTATGTATGTATGTATATCTGTCTATCTATCTATCTATCTATCTATCTATCTATATATATATATATATATATGTGTGTGTGTGTGTGTGTGTGTGTGTGTGTGTGTGTGTGTGCGTGTGTGTGTGTGTGTGTGTGTGTGTAATGTGTATACACACACGCACACACACATCTGCTGTTGATAGATCTAGGATAACAACTTTTAGAGGTGACTCTTGATCGTAATGTTTTCCGAGTTGAGACGGAGATGTGAGTTTGTAATTGGCTTAATCCACCTCATAGGAAATGGTATGGTGAGTTCATACCAGGTTTCAGGGGAGGTTAAAGAGGCTGCTTTCTTTCTTCTGCTTTCTCGGGAGGAGAATGAGGTGAGAGTGGGAGATTCCCTTCAATAGGAGTAAGGGAGAGGGAGGGGGGGAGGAGGGAGGAAGTGAGGGAGAAAAAGAAAGGAGGAGGGAGGGAAAGAGAGTGATAGATAGAGATAAAAAAGAGCGAGAGGAGGAGGGAAGGGGGAGATAGAGAAGGGAGAGTGGGGGGAAGAAAGGAGGGAGGGAGAGAAAGAGAGAGAGAGAGAGGAAGGGAGGC
>NC_091560.1:2660420-2665420 GCF_042767895.1 Penaeus vannamei | reverse complement strand
CACTTTCAGAAACGTCTTCTCCCCTCCCCCCCTTCCCCCCCTATCCCCTACCCCCTTCCCCCCTATCCCCTACCTCCCTACCCCCTATCCCTACCCCTATCCCCCTATCCCCTACCCCCTATCCCTCTCCCCCTCCCCCCTATCCCCTCCCTCCCTATCCCCTACCCCCCTTCCCCCTAACCCCCCCTATCCCCTACCCCCTATCCCCTACCCCTCCTCCCCTATCCCCTCCCCCTATCCCCTACCCCCTTCCCTTATCCCCCTATCCCTACCCCCCTATCCCTACCCCCTATCCCCTACTCCCCCTATCCCCCACCCCCTACCCCTATCCCCCTACCCCCTATCCCCTACCCCCCTCCCCCTATCCCCCTACCCCCTCCCCCCTATCCCCTCCCCCCCTTTCCCCCTATCCCCCCTTCCCTATCCCCTACCCCCTTCCCCTATCCCCTACTCCCCCTCTCCCTATCCCCTCCCCCTCCCCCTATCCCCTCCCTCCTATCCCCCCTACTCCCTTCCCCCCAACCCCCTATCCCCCTACCCCTATCCCCCCACCCTCCTCCCTATCCCCTCCCCCTATCCCCTACCCCCTTCCCCCTATCCCCTACCCCCTACCCCTACCCCTATCCCCTCCCCCCCTCATCCCCTACCCCCCTTCCCCCTATCCCCTACCCCTACCCCCCCACCCCCTATCCCCTCACCCCCTATCCCCTACCCCTACCCCCTATCCCCTACCCCTATCCCCTACCCCCTCCCCTATCCCCTACCCCTCCCCTATCCCTACCCTCCCCATCCCTCCCTCCCCCCTTCCCCCTATCCCCTTCCCCTACCCCTTCCCTTATCCCCTACCCCTACCCTCCCCCTCTATCCCCTACCCCCTCCCCCTTATCCTCCACATACCCCCTATCCCCTCCTACCCCTACCCCTCCTCATATCCCTAGCTCCCCTACCCCCATATCCCCTACCCCTATCCCCTCCCCTCCTATCCCCTCTACCCCTATCCCATATCCCCTTCCCCCTATCTATCCCTCCCCCCACCGACAACCCCTTCGCTCCGGTGCCATCGAAAAACCCTGGCACTATCGATGACTTTTCTAAGACGACCTTTCCAAACGACACTTTTTTTTTCTTGACCTTTTTTCTTCTTGACCTTTTTTTCTTGACCTTTCTTCTTGACCTTTTTTTCTCTTGACCTTTTTTTCTTGACCTTTTTTTCTTGACCTTTTTTCTTGACCTTTTTTTTCTTGACCTTTTCTTCTCGCGGATCTTTTTTTTCTTTTAACTTCTTCTTGACCCTTTTCCTTGACCTTTTTTCCTGACCTTTTTTCTTGACCTTTTTTCTTGACCTTTTTCTCCTTGACCTTTTCGACCTTTTCTTGACCTTTTTCCTTGACCTTTTTCTTGACCTTTTTTCTTGACCTTTTCTTCTCTTGACCTTTTTTTTCTTGACCTTTTTCCTTGACCTTTTTTTTCTTGACCTTTTTTTTCTTGACCTTCACGCCCAGGAACGAACGAAGAGGCTGTTTCCTCTTAACGACTTATCAGCGAATGATTGTCACGAGTGTCCTTCGTCACGGGATGGTGGAGGAAAGAGGTTTTTTTTTTCTTTTAGATATTTGAGATGTGCTTCCATTTTGACTTCCTATGAGCTTGGGTTTGACTTCATTTTGACTTCCTTTGAGTTTGATTTTGGCTTCATTTGGGTTTCAATTTGACTTAATTTTTGGGCTTCATTTTGACTTTTTTGGGGGGGCTTTAATTTTACTTCCTTTGATATTAATTTTGACTTCCTTTGAGCTTCATTTTGACTTCATTTTAAGCTTGATTTTGACTTCATTTTAAGCTTGATTTTGACTTCATTTTGACTTCCTTTGAGCTTGATTTTGACTTCATTTTAAGCTTGATTTTGACTTCATTTTAAGCTTGATTTTGACTTCATTTTGACTTCCTATGAGCTTGATTTTGACTTCATTTTAAGCTTGATTTTGACTTCATATGAGCTTGATTTTGACTTCATATGAGCTTGATTTTGACTTCCTTTGAGTTTGATTTTGACTTCATTTGGGCTTGATTTTGACTTCCTTTGAGTTTGATTTTGACTTCATTTGGGCTTGATTTTGACTTCATTTTGACTTCATATGAGTTTGATTTTGACTTCCTTTGAGTTTGATTTTGACTTCATTTGGGCTTGATTTTGACTTCATATGAGCTTGATTTTGACTTCATTTTGACTTCATATGAGCTTGATTTTGACTTCATTTTGACTTCATATGAGTTTGATTTTGACTTCCTTTGAGTTTGATTTTGACTTCATTTGGGCTTGATTTTGACTTCATTTTGACTTCATATGAGCTTGATTTTGACTTCATTTTGACTTCATATGAGCTTGATTTTGACTTCATATGAGCTTGATTTTGACTTCATATGAGCTTGATTTTGACTTCATATGAGCTTGATTTTGACTTCATATGAGCTTGATTTTGACTTCATATGAGCTTGATTTTGACTTCATATGAGCTTGATTTTGACTTCATTTTGACTTCCTTTTGAGCTTGATTTTGACTTCATTTTGACTTCCTTTTGAGCTTGATTTTGACTTCATTTTGACTTCCTTTTGAGCTTGATTTTGACTTCATTTTGACTTCCTTTTGAGCTTGATTTTGACTTCATTTGAGCTTGATTTTGTCTTCGTTTGGGTTTCATTTTGACTTCATTTTGACTTCCTTTGAGTTTAATATTGACTTCCTTTGAGCTTGATTTTGACATCATTTGGGCTTCATATTGACTTTATTTGAGCTTGATTTTGGCTTCATTTTACTTCCTTTTATGCTTAATTTTAACTTTATTTGAGCTTGATTTTGACATCATTTGAGCTTACTTTTGACTTCATTTGGGCTTCATTTCGACTTCCTCTTGGCTTCATTTTGTCTTCATTTGAGCTTGATTTTGATTTCATTTTTACTTCCTTTTGACTTCCTTTGAGCTTGATTTTGACTTCATATGAGCTTGATTTTGACTTCATATGAGCTTGATTTTGACTTCCTTTGAGTTTGATTTTGACTTCATTTGGGCTTGATTTTGACTTCCTTTGAGTTTGATTTTGACTTCATTTGGGCTTGATTTTGACTTCATTTTGACTTCATATGAGTTTGATTTTAACTTCCTTTGAGTTTGATTTTGACTTCATTTGGGCTTGATTTTGACTTCATTTTGACTTCATATGAGTTTGATTTTGACTTCATATGAGCTTGATTTTGACTTCATATGAGCTTGATTTTGACTTCATTTTGACTTCATATGAGCTTGGTTTTGACTTCATTTTGACTTCATATGAGCTTGATTTTGACTTCATTTTGACTTCATATGAGCTTGATTTTGACTTCATTTTGACTTCATATGAGCTTGATTTTGACTTCATTTTGACTTCATATGAGCTTGATTTTGACTTCATATGAGCTTGATTTTGACTTCATTTTGACTTCTTATGAGATTGTTTTTGACTTCATTTTGACTTCATATGAGCTTGATTTTGACTTCATATGAGCTTGATTTTGACTTCATTTTGACTTCATATGAGCTTGATTTTGACTTCATATGAGCTTGATTTTGACTTCATTTTGACTTCATATGAGCTTGATTTTGACTTCATTTTGACTTCATGCATAGGCTTTTTGCGACTTCATATGAGCTTGATTTTGACTTCATTTTGACTTCATATGAGCTTGATTTTGACTTCATATGAGCTTGATTTTGACTTCATTTTGACTTCATATGAGCTTGATTTTGACTTCATTTTGACTTCATATGAGCTTGATTTTGACTTCATTTGGGCTTCATTTTGACTTCATTTGAGTTTGATTTTGACTTCATTTTTACTTCCTTTGAGTTTAATTTTGACTTCCTTTGAGCTTGATTTTGACATCATTTGGGCTTCATATTGACTTTATTTGAGCTTGATTTTGGCTTCATTTTACTTCCTTTTATGCTTAATTTTAACTTTATTTGAGCTTGATTTTGACATCATTTGAGCTTACTTTTGACTTCATTTGGGCTTCATTTCGACTTCCTCTTGGCTTCATTTTGTCTTCATTTGAGCTTGATTTTGATTTCATTTTTACTTCCTTTTGACTTCCTTTGAGTTTGATTTTGACTTCATTTTGACTTCCATTGGGCTTCCTTTTTACTTCCTTTTGAGCTTAATTTTGACTTCCTTTGAGCTTGATTTTGACTTCATTTCGACTTCATTTTGACTTCATTTCTAAGGCACAAACAAGAACACGTGAACGCCAAGGGAAGGGCTCAGGTCACCATCTTCAAAAGGTCATCAAGACGGGAACCTTTCTTGGGTCAAAGAGGGTCAAGCGGTTTGGCTTCTTGACTCTGAAATTGACGGATTATGTGTTTTTATGTTGGCTTGTTTGGGTATGTTGGTGTGTAGACATGTGTACGTGGATGCTGGATGTTGAAACAGACATATATAAACATATATGGACTATATATATGCATACATTCGCATGCACATGCCCATATGCAAATACACATGTACATATACACATAACTCGCAAACACACACAAACACATAAACACACACACAAACACACACAAACTCACACACACGCAAACACACACACACACACATCACACACACACACAAACACACACACATAAACAAACACAAACACATATACACAAACACACACACACATACACAAACTCACATAAACACACACACACAACACACACACACACACGCAAACACACACACAAACAAGTACACACACAACCCGAACACATAGAAACACACATAAACACAACACACACACACAAACACACACACACACACACAAACACACTACACACCCACACACAAACACACACACAAACACACACACGCAACACACACACAAACAAATCCACACACGCAAACACACAAACAAACACACACACACACACACAAACAAACACAAACACTGACACACACACACAACACACACGCACACAAA
>NC_091560.1:2647920-2650420 GCF_042767895.1 Penaeus vannamei | reverse complement strand
CTTGTAGCCATTTTTCACTCTCGGATTCCCGTGAATGTCGAAAAACCAAGTACATTGTGGTGTAAAAAATATGTATGTAAGGTATGTAAACACATATAGATAATCTAACGTGTACCCCATGACCTTTTGTGTATTTCTATGGTTACTTTCGTTTGTTTCTTTGTTTGTTTGTTGATTGCTTATTTGTTGTTTTTTTGTTTGTGTTTTCTAATATTTCCAAAAGTTATGAACACATTTTAATGAGATTTTAACCAAAGGTGTGTTTTAACCTAACTTAGACGCTTATTGTACTTTGGTGGTGATGCGGACCATGGTTTGGATCCAGGAATTATTTTTTCTAACTCGAAAAGTTATGAACAGACTTGAATATTTTTTTTACTTGAAGTTTGTCTTCGCCTAATTAATATTACATAAAATTTTGGTGGTGATCCGGAACATTTGGCAAAACTACCTCCCATTGGGGGGGGGGAGGTTTGCATTTTCGAAATGTTTTGCTCATAGATCAAATTATGTATAATGAAAACATAAAGAAAATAAAGTACACCATATGAATGACATATGTTTAGTTATTGTATAGAAAATTTCTTCATTATCGTTTTTGGACGCTTGCCGGATTTTTAAAATTATTCCGAAAAAAAAGAAGGTTGGTCTTCTCATATGTGATATTTGATAAGCTTTCAGAAAATAATCTCATTTTTTTTATTATCTCCAATCATTGCGTCACAATTGCCGATTTTCTAAGGTAACATGAAAAAATATATATTTCAGTCGTAAAATACCGGTCGGGCCTTGGAATTTTCAGAAATCTGGTACCATTTCCCCCCAGCCTTGCCGAGACGTGTAGCTACTGTAGGAGAGGTCACAGGATAGAAGGTATCCTCTGCAGCTCTCGTTGAAGCATAGCACTATTTAGCGTTGAAGCATAGCACTATTTAGCGTTGAAGCATAGCACTATTTAGCGTTGAAGCATAGCACTATTTAGCGTTGAAGCATAGCACTGTTTAGCGTTGAAGCACAGCACTATTTAGCGTTGAAGCATAGCACTATTTAGCGTTGAAGCATAGCACTATTTAGCGTTGAAGCATAGCACTATTTAGCGTTGAAGCATAGCACTATTTAGCGTTGAAGCATAGCACTATTTAGCGTTGAAGCATAGCACTATTTAGCGTTGAAGCATAGCACTATTTAGCGTTGAAGCATAGCACTATTTAGCGTTGAAGCATAGCACTGTTTAGCGTTGAAGCATAGCACTGTTTAGCGTTGAAGCACAGCACTATTTAGCGTTGAAGCATAGCACTATTTAGCGTTGAAGCATAGCACTGTTTAGCGTTGAAGCATAGCACTGTTTAGCGTTGAAGCACAGCACTATTTAGCGTTGAAGCATAGCACTATTTAGCGTTGAAGCATAGCACTATTTAGCGTTGAAGCATAGCACTATTTAGCGTTGAAGCATAGCACTATTTAGCGTTGAAGCATAGCACTATTTAGCGTTGAAGCATAGCACTATTTAGCGTTGAAGCATAGCACTATTTAGCGTTGAAGCATAGCACTATTTAGCGTTGAAGCATAGCACTATTTAGCGTTGAAGCATAGCACTATTTAGCATGTACTGATGATCTAACTACCTTGTTTGTAGGAATCTAGAGTCCTTAGAGGCAGGCTGTGATGTATCGAACAGAAGCAAAGCACTTCCAGTTACATGTTCCTAAGAGTGGAATTCATGTTGAACAGATTGCAACAGGAACGACGAAGGGAAGGGCAAGAAAACACACGCATGTGCCCATATTCGTGTGTTTTCTTGCCCTTCCCTTCGTCGTTCCTGTTGCAATATGTTCCTATGACCAAAATCAAGACCTAGACTCTGGTTAATTGGTACATGCTTGTGAGAGGGATGTCCAAGTCCCCCCCCCCTAGTTTTACGTGATGTAATTCATGGATGTCAGGCCAGGAAGTCGACAGCCAGACTGACTTAGTAGTAGAGGCGTGAATTCACTCAATAGGGGTATTCAGAGATACAATTACCCTTGCAGGAGGAACAAGCTACGACCTCCTCCCCCCCCCCCCAAGACCCTGACATTGCTAGATGTTCTTTACAGCAGTTGAACCTAGGCTTGAGTTCTATGTCCTTGGGGTCTCATCTCAATGCCCTCTGCAACGGGAACATGTGGCTGGACGGACCATGCACCCAGCAACGTGTGAAAGTGGCCTAGGACCTGCAGTTCTCACACTTCCGAGACCAACATCTAAGGCTTGTATACTTGTAACGCCCTCCCCCCCTCCCCTCCCTCCCTTTGTTAGGTTATCCCTCTCAGAGACTTCTCACGAGGAGTCCTTAAGGATGATCTAGATCAGTGTTGTCAAAACATTTTCGCCTTCTTGTACTGTTACGTACCCCCCCCCCCCCCGTCCACCATGGGTAACCAGTTTTATTTAGGATATTACAAATAATATACTAATTATGAAAAGACCAAATTGCAGGAGTGTTGGTCAATAAATTCGA
>NC_091560.1:2627920-2632920 GCF_042767895.1 Penaeus vannamei | reverse complement strand
CTCGAGGATCTACGTCAACCTCGGCCTCGAAGGGCGCCTCCTCCTCCTCCTCCTCCTGCTGCTGCTCGCGGAGTGCCTCGGCCTCCCGCGGCGAGGCGCCCGCGGCCCTCCGGCGCCGGAGCCAACCTGGACACCAAACTGCCGCCGCATCGCAGTCCTTTCCTCTACAGCGCTGCTCCTCTCCCAACTTCTTCCTCCTTGGAGATAAATATCTGCGTTTGTCCATGGCTGTGCCCACTCTACGTGGCTCCCCGGCCGCCCTCTCAGAGCGGGCCGGGGCGTGTTCGGTAGCTTGCGTGACGTCAGCCCTCTGGCGCGCGCGGCTGCCGTGGCGCGGGGCCGTCGCGCGCCCACGGGCTGAAAGCGTACAAATCATCGACTCGAGAACACGACGAGGGCGCGAGGCCGGCGTCCGCGAGCGCCCGTCGCCTCCGGAGGCCCAGCGGAACGGCCGGCAGAAGGCAGGGCGGAGGGCGCTCGGCGGAACAGCTCGCGGGGCAGCACTCGCCAGGCCACTTGGACGTAAAAAAAGATGCTTCTTGAGGAGTTTCACTCGTCCTTAACACTTAAAAAGTAACGTTTTCTCTTCTTCTTCCTTCATGAAAAGCAACACACCCTCGAAGTCCTTGTCGTTTCTCTCATTCGCAAATTCCCTTTCCTGGTTTAGACTCTTGGGCTCTTCTCCCGCGCGGATGGGAACCCTCGCCTCGGGGCTTCCGGAGTGACGCTTGTGATTCTGGCCGCGCCCGCCCACGCCCGCCCGCGCCCGCCCGCGCCCGCCCTCGCACTCGCCGGGCTCGACTCTCACTCGGCGGCCCCGGCGCAGGCCACGCGCGGCGGCCTCGGACCGACCGGAGTGCTCTACGCTTTAAAATCACAGACATTTGATTAAGTACAGCAGATGAGAGACACAGACACAACTCTAAAATAACGAACGCTCGTCGTTGAATAAAAATCATAACAACTGGAAGGAACCATGCAGTGTTATGAAAAGTTTTTTTATTTTCTCTTATTTTTTTTATACATAACAACGAATCCAACACAATAGTCGCTTTTTTTTCCTATTCATCATACACCTACTCTTTGGCTAGGAACTAGGCATGTAAGTAACAGCAATGAGAGTTTAAAGTCTTATAGAAGGCAACCACCGGGGACTGGCGCATGTGGCGAGACCCGCCCCGGCCACGCGCACTCGGCACTCTCAGGGGGGGCGTGAGGGCGGGGGTCTCAGCACATGGACGTCGGCTCTCCGTTTATCGTGCACATAATATTGTCCAGTTTGTGCGCCAAGTGCAGACTTCTGCACTCGGGGTCCACCTCGAGAGTCTCGATAATCTGCGCGTAATATCTCGTGACGTAGGAGTGGAACACCTCCTGCAGGGCGGGGCGCGCGTCCAGCTGGCCCAGGTGCGTGAGGCTCAGGTGGTGCAGGTAGGCCGCCATGTCCTGGTCCGTGACGGGAGGCATGTCCTGCACGCCCCGGTAGAAGGCCCGCACCGTCGCCCTGTACTGGGGCATGTCCTTGGCGAAGAGCAGCTTGTTGGAGGGCGAGTCCTTGCCCAGGCGGTGCTCGGTGGTGGAGCAGGCGTCCATGAAGGTCTGCGCGATGACCGAGAGGCACGAGTCCACCGTGGGGCTCTTGTGCACGTCCAGGATGAAGTCGGGGTTCTTGATGAAGTTGACCCAGAAGCGCAGCGGCAGGCTGTTCGACTTCCACGCCAGCGACACCTCCGAGTCGACGATGCCGTGGCGGCGGGCGGCGTCGTCGAAGAAGTCGAACAGCCACTTGACGGCCGGCGGCAGCGTCTCGTTGGGCGTGAGGATGGTTTTGAAGAAGTCGTCGACGAACTTCTGGACGGTGCCTTTGGTGGAGAGGAGGCGGGTGAGGAAGATCTCCGGGATGGCCTTGTGGCTCCTCTCGCCGCCACGGCACGGGGAGTCGTGGTCCACGGGCTTGACCAGGTGGTACGCCGTGGCCTCCACGCCGCCAGACTCCACGTCCCCGCAGTGGCTCACGGGGCTGCCCGACCCCGGCACGCCGTAGCCAGCGCCTGAGGGAGGAAACACGGCGGGTTAGGACGCTTACTGTGGCGTGAGAAAGGAGGGGTTTGTCTTTCTTTTACTTCCATTCACTCCTAGTCATTCTGATTTTATTCTGTCTATCTCTCTCTCTCTCATTCACTCACTCACACACTCATTCTCTCTCTCCCTCCCTCCCTCTCTCCCTCCTATCCCTCTCTCCCTCCTATCCATCCCATCCCATCCCTCCCCATCCCTCCCATCCCATCCCATCCCTCCCCATCCCATCCCATCCCTCTCCCATCCCATCCCATCCCTCTCCCATCCCATCCCATCCCTCTCCCATCCCATCCCACTTACAATTATTACACTTGGTTTCCTTCCCACTTACAATTATTACACTTGGTTTCCCTCCCACTTACAATTATTACACTTGGTTTCCCTCCCACTTACAATTATTACACTTGGTTTCCCTCCCACTTACAATTATTACACTTGGTTTCCCTCCCACTTACAATTATTACACTTGGCGCTGCAGTTGGCGTTGTTGAGGGCGTGGTGGTCGTGTGGGCGGGGGACGAGGGCCATGAGGGCGGAGTCCTTGACGCCGTAGTGGGCGAGGGTGTTGAGGCGGCGCCACCCGCTCGCGTCCGCCTTCGTGGTCATGTCTGCGTCGGCGAGGATAAGGTGGCCGTTGCGTCCGTGGCGCCACTCTGCCGGAGGGGGGGAAGGAGGGGAAGGGGGGAATTATAACGGGTTATGTAGATAACGTAATACTTATAGCCAAACAACGTGTAAAAGGAGACAAAAAACAAATAAAATAAACAAACAATAACAGTAATGATGACAACAACGATGCCAACAACAACAATAAACGGAGACAAAATGCAAATAAACAAAATTAGAGATAAAAGAACAGAAAAATTCATTCGAGAACGATCCAGCTCCGCCTCCGAGAGTCGAGGATCTCCCTCCTCCTTCTTCTCCTTACCAAGGTCGACCTCGTGGACGGACGGTCGGAGGGACTGCGGCGTGTTGCGGTAGAGGGCGTCCAGGATCTTGGACTTGACCTGCGTGATGGTGTCGCAGTCCAGGACTCGGCACTGGGCCTTCTCGCCGTCCTCGCCCACCACGGCCACGCTCTGCGGAGAGGGGGGTAAAGGAGAGTGCGAATTAGCGAGGGTTTTGCTTTGTTGTGCGGATAGTGGTTGGGATGTTGTCCGGATAGTGGTTGGGGTGTTGTCCGGATAGGGTTTCGAATGTTGTCTGAATAGTGTTTCGAATGTTGTGCGGATAGTGTTTGGGATGTCCGAATAAGATTTGGGTGTTGTCCGAATAGTGTTTGGGATGTTGTGCAGATAAGGTTTTGAATGTTGTCCGAATAGGGTTTGTGATGTTGTCCGAATAGGGTTTGGGATGTTGTCCGAATAGTGTTTCGAATGTTGTGCGGATAGGGAATCGAATGTTGTGCGGATAGTGTTTTGGGTATTGTCCGGATAGGGTTTGGAATGTTGTGTGGATACTGTTAGGAAAGTTGTGCTAATAATGTTTTAATTTGGATGTGTTGTCCGGATTAGGAGTCGCATAAGTGTAGTAATGTTATATATATATATATATATATATATATATATATATATATATATATACACACTTATATGGAAATTTTATATTAGCATGTAGATTACGATTTACATATCAATATTTATATCTATCATTCTCTTATAAATAAAATTCATATCATTAAAGCTATGTCTATCCACGATATAGTTAATACTGCATCTGTCTATATAATTGTCATCTATATGTCCATCTGAGTATATATCTATCTGTCTATGGCACATAGTCATTATTATCATTTCTTACAATATATACATATATACATATATATATATATATATATATATATATATATATATATATATATATATATATATATATATATGTTTCTTTGTTTCTTTCTTAGTCTATTCCTTTTTCTCACTCCCTCTCTCTTTCTCTATTCCTCCCTCTCTCTGTCCCTTCCTCCCTCCCCTTTCCTCTCTCTCTCCTTCCCTCTCTACCCCTCCTTCCCTATCCCTCCCTCCCTCCCTCCCACCCTCCTATCTCACTCCCTCCCTCCCACCCTCCTACCTCACTCCCTCTCTTCTTTATCATCCCACTCTTTCTCTCTCTCTCTCTCTCTCTCATTCTTTCGCGTACGTGAGCTGGCGAAAGTTTTCATCTAATTATCAAGGAGAAGAGACCTTCCCAAAAGTCTAGCAATTATACTTAATTTGATAATTAACTTAATGATCATAATGCTGCCTCGGATAATTTTTTGCTGTTGTTGTTGTTGTTGCTGTTGCTGTTGTTTTGCCACATGTGCATAAGGGCGGTTTCGGATACTGAGATTATGCGGGGGGAGGGGAGAGGGGGGAAGGAGGGGGGAGGGAGTAGGGAGGGAGGGGGAGGGGAGAGGGGGGAAGGAGGGGGAAGGAGGGGGAAGGGAGGAGGGGAGGGAGGGGAGGGGGAAGGGGGAAGAGAGAAGGGAGGGGAGGAGGAAAGGGAGGGGAGGAGGAAAGGGAGGAGAGGGGGAAGAGAGGAGAGAGGGGAGGGGGAGGGGGAGGGGAGGGAGGCTTATCAACAGAAGCGTCTTACTGATCTGAGAAAGATGGGGGAGGGGGAGATGAGTGAGTTATTGAGTGAGTGAGGGAAAGACAGAGAGAGAGAGAGAGAGAGAGAGAGAGAGAGAGAGAGAGAGAGAGAGAGAGAGAGAGAGAGAGAGAGAGAGAGAGGAGAGAGAGAGAGATTGCGAGAGAGAGAGAGAGAGATTGCGAGAGAGAGAGAGAGAGAGAGAGAGAGAGAGAGAGAGAGAGAGAGAGAGAGATTGCGAGAGAGAGAGAGAGAGAGAGAGAGAGAGAGAGAGAGAGAGAGAGAGAGAGAGAGAGAGAGAGAGAGAGAGAGAGAGAGAGAGAGAGAGAGAGAGAGATTGAGAGAGAGAG
>NC_091560.1:2617920-2625420 GCF_042767895.1 Penaeus vannamei | reverse complement strand
CACACGCACACCGCACGCACGTACACACCGCACGCACGCACACACGGAAAGCACCCACGCACTCGTCTACCCGCGAATGCACTCGAAAACCTCAATACCCGAAGGATGAGTGGACCGGAGGCAGAAAGTCCCGGGCCGCGAGAGTGTTTTGTCTTTGTGCAAACACGAACTCTCGAGAATGGCGAACCACGAAGTAAGAGCGAAGGGGAAGGCGAGCAAGGTCACAAACTTAAAAAAAAAGAAGGAGACAGAATAAAAAAAATAAATAAATAACGAAAAGAAGAAAAAAAAAAAAAGGATCGGATGTATTTGACGTTGGGGGAGGAGGAGGGGGGAGAGGGGGAGAAATCGTGCATTTCACATTTATAACAATGGCAAAAGCATAGAAAGCAGGAATGGAAATAGAAGTAAACTGGAAAGAAAAGAAGAAGAAGAAGAAAAGGAAGAGCGAGCGCGCGCCGAGAAGAGAGAGAGAGAGAGAGAGAGAGAGAGCGAGAGAGAGAGCGAGAGCGAGAGCGAGAGAGAGAGAGACAGACAAAGAGAGACAGAGATAGACAGAGACAGAGACAGACAGAGAGAGACAGAGACAGACAGACAGAGAAAGAAAGAAAGAAAGAGAGAGAGGGGCCAAACATCCACTTTTAACCCCTGCAACCTTGGCACATCGCAACCGGCTCTCAATATCCACACACAGATAATTCCCAGAGCAGATGAGGCTTCCAAAATGGGCAGCGGGAAGGGGAGGGGGAAGAGGGGAGAAGAAGAGGTGAGGAGGGAGGGGAGGGGAGAGGGGAAGAGGAAGAGGGGAGGAGGTGAGGGAGGGGAGGGGGAGAGGAGGAGGTGAGGGAGGGGGAGGGGGAGGGGAGGAAGAGGGGAAGAGGGGAGGGGAGGGAGAGGGGAAGAGGTGAGGGGGGAGAAAAGGGGGGAGATATATGGGCTGCGAATGGGGACGAAAATGAGTTAGTGAATGAGATAGGGAGAGAGGGAGCGAGGGAGAGATGGGGGAAGAATTAGAGGAAGAGGAAAAGAAGGAGAAAAAGGGAGAGAGAGATTGATGAAGGAAGAATAAGAGGAGGAGGAAGAGGAGGAGAAAAAATGAAGAGGAATAGAAGGAGGAGGAGTAAGAAGAAGAAGAAGAAGAAAAAAGAAGAAAGGAAGGATAGGGAGAACGAGGCGGGAGAGCGAGAGCGAAAGGGAACGAAAGGGAAAGAAAAAAGAACAAAAACAACAAAGAAAGAGAAAAAGAAAAGACGAAAAAAAGAAAAAAAGAAAAGACAAAACTCAAAGCAAAAGACAAGAAAAAGAATGAAAGAAAGAAAGAAAGAGAGAGCAGGACAGAAGCGCAGTAAGTTTCCACGAGAACAAACGGCGACCCCCCTGTACATAAACAGTGCCACGCGAGGCACTGTTATGAACCCGAACACAAAGACGTCAGTGCCATTAACCACACGGCCCGCCCTCGCCTGGCACTGTGTCGGAGGATTTAGCTACGGGGGCGGGAGGGGGAAGGGGAAGAGGAGGAGGAGGAGGAGGAAGAGGAGGAGAGAGGTAGGGGAGGGGGATGGGGAGGGAGAGGGGATGGGGAGAGATAGGGAGGGGAATGGGGATGTGGAAGGGGAAGGGGAAGGGGAAGGGGGAGGAGAAGGGAGGAAGAGGAGGAAGAGGAGGAGAAGGAGGAGGAGGAGGAGGAGGAGGAGGAGGAGGAGGAGGAGGAAGAAGAGGAAGAGGAAGAGAAGGAGGAAGAAGAGGGAGGAGGAGCAAGAGGGGGAAAGGGATGGGACAGGAAAGTTGGAGGGGGAAGGGGGAGGGTGAAGGAGGAAGTAAGCAAAAGGGCGTGGTTTCGAGGTGGAAGGGTGGGCGGCGTTAGAGGAAGGAGGGTGGGCGTGAATAGAGCTAAAGGCGTAGGCGTGGCTGAATGTAGAAAAGTAGGCGTGGTCAGAGGTAGAAAAGTGGGCGTGTCTAAGGTCGAAATGCGGGCGTAGTAATTTAAGTAAAAATAAGAACGTTCTCTGTTACGTGTGAACATGAGAAACCGCAGAACACAGGGTGATAAATATGTGGGAAACTAAACACCAGAAATTAAATGCGTTTATGTGTGTTTATATCTGATTCTGATTCAAACGCGCACGCACACGCACACGCACACGCACACACACACGCACATAAATGGACATAGGCCTACTCTATCAACATGAATAACAAATGTGCATAAGAAATAACAATAAATAATAATAATAAATAATGAAGACATGATAAACCTCTTTTCCCTCCCCCTCCCCCCCCTCTCTTCTCCTACTCTCTATCCCTATCTCTTCCCCTCTCCCCTCCCCTACCACTACCCACACCCCCTCCCTCCTTCCATTCTCTCTCCCTCTCCCTTTCCCCCACCCCCTACCCCCACTCCCCACCCCACCTCCTTTTTTTCCCCATATTTTTCTCCCTCCACTCCTACCGACAACATTTTTCCCCAACCTCCCTTATTTTTCCCTCTTCCCTTACCCCACCCAACCTACACATTTCCCCCACCCAATCTCCCCTTTCCCCCAAATCCCCTTTTTTTCATCCCTTACCCCACCAAACCTCCCTTTTTCCCCTCCACCCCTACCGAAAGCCCTTTTTCCCCCACTTCTCCCTTTTTCCCCTCCCTTACCCCACCAAACCTCCTTTTCCCCCTCAAATCCCCATTTCCCCCACATACTCCCCAAAACCATCCATTTCCCCCCATACCCCCAAAACCTCCCTTTTCCCCCACATACCCCACCCAACCTCCTTTCTCCCCAAATCCCCCTTTTTCCCCACCAAACCTCCCTTTTCCCCCACATACCCCCAAAACTATCCATTTTTCCCCCACCATACCCCCCCAAAACCTCCCCTTTCCCCCCACATACCCCCCAAAACCTCCTTTCTTCCCCACATACCCCCAAAACCATCCATTTTCCCCCAAATCCCCCTTTCCCCCCACATACCCCCCAAAACCTCCCCACATACCCCCCCAAATACCTCCCCTTCCCCCCCCACCCCACCCCCAATTTTTCCCCCCAGAAGCGGCAAAAAAGAGACACGTACTTGCGGCGAGGAATAGGGAATCTTCTCATACTGTGGCTCATCCCGCACGAGGTGGATCATCTGGGGGAGAAGAGAGAAGAGACGGTGGCTCAGGTGGAGTCCTGGTGGAGGGTCGTGGGCGCGGGGTATGGCGCCAGGGGGGAGGGGGGGATGGGTAGGTGGGTGGGGAGGGGTGTGGAAGGGGGTGGATGTGGTGAGGGTTTGGGGAGGGTGTGGAAGAATGTGGATGGGTGTGGTGTGGATGTGGATGTGGGGAGGGTGTGGTGTGGATGTGGATGGGTGTGGATGTGGTGAGGGTGTGGTGTAGTGTGGATAGGGTGTGGATGTGGATGTGGTGAGGGTGTGGTGTAGTGTGGATGTGGTGTGGATGTGGGGAATGTGTGGTGAGGGTGTAGTGTGGATAGGGTGTGGATGTGGATGTGATAAGGTGTGGTGAGTGTGTGGATGTGGATGCGGATATGTTGTGGGTATGAATAGGACACAGGTATCGTGCATAAAAGTTACAGATAACAAGAATGATTACAGAAACTTGAAGAAAAAGAAACTCACTAAAGATAAATATACATAAATATAACACATACACAAAATATACATATATATACATATATATACATTCATACATACATATATATATATATACATATATATATATATATATATATATATATATATATATATATAAACACACTTAAAAGAATTAAATAAACCGCACAAATAGGAATTCATAATGATGGAAGGTCTGCAATAAAATTATACCTGCAGGCGTAATTAATGCAGGTATAATCAGAAGAATTCAAAGGTGAAATTTATATTCACAAACAGGAGGGGGGGCGGGGGAAGGAAGAGAGGGAGAGGGAGAGAGAAGGAGAGGGGAGGGGAGGGGGAGGGGAGGGAAGGGGAGGGGAGGGAAGAGAGGGAGAGGGAGAGGGAAGGAGAGGGGAGGGGAGGGAAGGAGAGGGGAGGGAAGAGAGGGAGAGGGAGAGAGAAGGAGAGGGGAGGGGAGGGGGAGGAGGGGGAGGGGAGGGAGGGGAGGGAGGGGGGAAGGGGGAGGGGGAGGGAGAGAGAGGGAGAGGGAGGGAGGGAGGGAGGGAGGGAGAGGGAGAGGGAGAGAGAGAGAGAGAAAAAGAAAAGAAAAACACCCAACAACAGCGAGAGAGAGAGAGAGAAAAGAAAAAAAGCGACCAAAACACTAAAAGAAAAAGAGAAAGATTAAGACAAAAAAGTTAAAGTACTCAAAAAAATAAAAAAATAAAAAAAAAATAAAAATAAAAGGTAGTTCATTCGAGGCGTAATATCCCCCTGAAATTACACTTCCCATTTTCTCTTACGATCTGCCGTAAATTAAGAAGAAAACGGACCGTATAAAAAACGGAAGAAAAATGGCGGTCGCGTTCAAAAATAACCGTCTTTTGCGTCCGTTGAGAACACAGGAAACGGAAGACAAGTCAATAACCGGGAATAAGAAGAGAAAAAAGGAATTAATAAATCCATACAATAAAAGAAAAGAAAAAAAAACGGAATATATACATCAAAATCGCGGTAAAATACAGAATAGAAAATGAAAAAAGAGAAATAAACAGAAAAAAAAAAAATCATATAAACGTTATAACACAAGATACAATTATGTCGTTCACGGTTAATTATACGTCTGGCAGTTATTAAAAGTGAACAGCGTCCTTGCTAATTAATATTGTGATTTAAACATTAGTCACCGTATAGACTCCAGCGCGAGGTATGAACAAAAAATAATAATTAAAAAATACGAATGAATATGGGTGTCGCTTTTATTAACATAGTATTATTAAAAAAGAAAAGAGAGAGAGAGAGAGAGAGAGAGAGAGAGAGAGAGAGAGAGAGAGAGAGAGAGAGAGAGAGAGAGAGAGAGAGAGAGAGAGAGAGAGAGAGAGAGAAAGAAATGACATTTGTATTCAAGATGATATTAAATAAAAAAATAAAAAAATGATAATGAGATTTCTGGAGCAGCAACAATAATAATAATAATAACAATAAAAATAACATTAATGTTAATAGTAACAATAACAACAATAATAACAACAACAATAATAATAATAATAATAATAAAATACCAATAATAATAACAACAACAATAATAAAAACAAAATAAAATGAAACAAACAGACATCAAAAAAGCCTAGAATCGCAACACAATGGAAATGCATTAAATAAAGCTCTGCAGATTTAATTAATAAATGCTCGACAACTTTATTAAACAAGGCAAAAGAGCGAGAGAGACGTGTGGGTGGGATAAAGGGATAAAGAGAGAGAGAGAGAGAGAGAGAGAGAGAGAGAGAGAGAGAGAGAGAGAGAGAGAGAGAGAGAGAGAGAGAGAGAGAGAGAGAGAGAGAGAGAGAGAGAGAGAGGGAGGGAGGGGGAGGGAGGGGGAGGGAGAGGGGGAGGGGGAGGGAGAGGGGGAGGGGGAGGGGGAGGGAGAGGGAGAGAGGGGAGGGGGAGGGAGAGAGAGAGAGAGAGAGAGAGAGAGAGAGAGAGAGAGAGAGAGAGAGAGAGAGAGAGAGAGAGAGAGAGAGAGAGAGAGAAAGAGAGAAAGAGACAGAGACAGAGACAGAGACAGAGACAGAGAGAGAGAAAGAGAAAGAGAGAGAGAAAGAGAAAGAAAGAGAAAGAGAAAGAAAGAAAGAAAGAAAGAATGAGAAAGAGAGAGGAAAGAAGAAGAAAAAAGAGAGAAGATGAGAAGAGAAGAGAAGAGGAGAGGACCGGTAACGAGACGAGGGAACAGAAATGTCGAGAGAGAGAAAGCAAGAGAAAGAAGAGAGAGAAAGAGGAGGAAGAACGGAAACAAGGGAGAGCGAGCGAGGCGAACAGAGGAGAGGCGAGCCAAGAGGGGGGAGGGGGGGGGGCTGATCCCAAAGGGGGGGTGATCCAGGCGGTTGCAGTATACGCCATTAGGGGGGAAGGGGGTGAGGGGGAGAGGGTAAGAGGAGGAGAAGGAGGAGAACGAAGGAAGAGGAGAAAGAAGGAAGAGGAGGAGGACGGAGGAGGAGAACGAAGGAAGAGGAGGAGGAAGGAGGAACAGGAGGAGGAAGGAGGAAGAGGAGGAGGAGGAGGGAGGGACGGGCAGATTCCCTCTTTGTTCCTCCCTCTTTCTTTCCTCTTTCCTCCCTCCCTCCTCCTCCTCCCTCCCTCCTCCCTCCCTCCCTCCCTCCCTCCCTCCTCCCTCCCTCCCTCCCTCCCTCCCTCCCTCCCTCCCTCCCTCCCTCCCTCTTTCCCTCCTCCCCTCCCTCCCTCCCTCCCTCCCTCCCTCCTCCCTCCCTCCACCCTCTCCTCTCCCCCTTCCCTTCACCAAGACACCTTAGAAGGAGGGGCCCGACCGGCTCCTCCTCTCGCATCTTAATCCATTTAAGGACTTTCTTCAAGAGGCTCTATAGGAGTGTCGAGGGTCCTTGGGAGACGTAGGACATCGGCGGAGGGGAGAGGGGAGAGATAGGAGAGGGGAGGGGAGACGGGAGATAGGAGAGGGGAGAGGGGAGATAGGAGAGGGGAGAGGTGAGATAGGAGAGGGGAGATGGGAGAGGGGAGAGGGGAGAGGAGAGAGGTGAGATAGGAGAGGGGAGAGGTGAGATAGGAGAGGGGAGAGGGGAGATAGGAGAGGGGAGAGGTGAGATAGGAGAGGGGAGATGGGAGAGGGGAGAGGGGAGAGGGAGAGAGGTGAGATAGGAGAGGGGAGAGGAGAGGGGGAGAGGGGAGAGGGGAAAGTGGAGAGGGGAGATAGGAGAGAGGGGAGAGGAGATAGGAGAAAGGAGTCGGGGAGGAAGGGGAGAGAGGAAAGTGGAGGGGGAGGGGAGACGGGAGATGGGAGAGAGGAGAGAGGAGAGAGGAGAGAGGAGAAAGAGGAGAAAGGAGAGGGGAGAAGGGAGATAGGAGAGGAGAGAGAGGAAAGGGGAGAGAAGAGAAGGGAGAGAGAAGAGAGAGGAGATGCGAGAGAGGAGAGAGGAAAGGGGAGATAGGAGAGCGGAGAGTGGAGACAGATAGGAGAGATAGGAGAGATAGGAGAGAGGAGAGGGGAAAAGGGAGAGGAAGGAGGAGGAGGATGGGTCCAGCCTCTTACGGAAATCTATGGATGATCAGCCTTTTAAAAGGAATTCTTTCAAAGTTGGGAAACAATGTACGTAGAATTTCTCTTTTTTTCCCTTTTTTTGAGGGGGGAGGGAGGGGATAGGGGAGGGGTAGGGAGAGGGAGAGGAAGAGGGGAGAAATGTTCCTTCTCCATTTTTCATTTATTTGGTTGTTCCATTTCCTCTCCGTGACGTATCTTATCTACCCTCTGTCTGTCTCTTTCTCTATCTATATATCTATCTATTTCTGTTTCTCTTTCTCTCGCATTCCCTTTCCTATTTTTTTTCTACGTCACATGTTCTTTCCCGCCCCCTCTCCATTTCCCTCTCTCCATTTCCTCTC
>NC_091560.1:2610420-2612920 GCF_042767895.1 Penaeus vannamei | reverse complement strand
TGACACGCCAACTCCTTGGGAAGAAGAGCAATGTTGTGCGTTTGGGTCCGTTTTTTGTTGTTGTTTTTATGTTTTTTGTTGTTTTGTTTTTTTAAAAGGCTTTGCGGGTGTTATGTTTGTGTTTTGTTGTTTTTTCTCTCTCTGTCTTTGGTGACGCGTGGGTACAATTGCTATGGTTAAGTGGCGGTTTTGTGTGTGTGTGGGAGGGGGAGGTAGGTGTGTGTGGGGGGGGGAAGTGTGTGTGTGGTGTGGGGAGGTGTGTGTGTGTGTGTGTGTGTGTGTGTGTGTGTGTGTGTGTGTGTGTGTGTGTGTGTGTGTGTGTGTGTGTGTGTGTGTGTGTGTGTGAGAGAGAGAGAGAGAGAGAGAGAGAGAGAGAGAGAGAGAGAGAGAGAGAGAGAGAGAGAAAGAGAAAGAGAAAGAGAAAGAGAAAGAGAAAGAGAAAGAGAAAGAGAAAGAGAGAGAAAGAGGAAGAGAGAAAAAAAGAAAAAGAAAGAGAAATAAAGAGAAAAAGAAACAGACAAAATTTCTCCCTTTACCTACATCTCCCCATCCCCATGCCCCTCCCTCCCCTCCCTCTCCCTCTCACTCTCCCTCTCACTCCCTTCAACACAAACCCAAAGAACCCAATCTTCCCCCCTCCCTCCCCTTCCCTCCCATCACCTCCCCTCCCTCCCCCCATCCCCTCCCTCCCCCACCCCTCCCATCACCCCCCCACCCCCCACCATCCCCCTCCCATCCCATCCCCTCCCCTCCCTCCCCTCCCATCACCCCCTACCCCCCACCATCCCGCAACCAAAGACAACAATAACGTCACGAGACTAATGTTACGGCTGCCGTATCTCAGACTGCCGTACGCCGTAACGACGCCACGCCGGAGGAAATATCACCCTAAGAGACACACATACACACACGTACACACATACAAACATACATACATACACGCCCACACATACACACACGCACGTACATACACATACATACATACATACACACACATACACACACACATACATACATACACACACACATATACACACACATATACACTCGCACACACATACACATACATACACACACGCACACATACACACACACACGCACACACATACACTCACATACATACACACATACACACACACATACATACATACACACACACACATACACACACATATACACTCGCACACACATACACACACGCATACACATACACACACACATACATACACACACGCACATACATACATACACATCCATAATAGCGCCGGAAGGATAGAGGGGGGAGGAGAGGGATAACGGATAATGGATAGGAGGAGAGGGGGAGGGAGAGAAAGGCGGATAGATGGAGAGAGGGATAACGGATAATGGATAGGAGGAAAGGGGGAGGGAGAGAAAGGCGGATAGATGGAGAGAGGGATAACGGATAATGGATAGGAGGAAAGGGGGAGGGAGAGAAAGGCGGATAGATGGAGAGAGGGATAACGGATAATGGATAGGAGGAAAGGGGGAAGGAGAGAAAGGCGGATAGATGGAGAGAGGGATAAAGGATAGAGGGAGGGAAAAAAGGATAGAAAGAGGGAGGGATAAAGAAAAGAATGAGAGAGGGATAGAGAATAGAATAAGAGAGGGATAAAGAATAGAATAAGAGAGGGATAAGGAATAGTGTGAGAGAGAAAAAGGACAGGGGGAGAGACAAATAATGGATAAAAAGGAGAGAAGGATAAAGAACAGAGGAAGACGGATAATTAACAAAGGATAGATGGAGATACAAAGGATAAAGGGAGAGAGAAAGGATAGAGAGAGAATGAGAGAGAGAGAGAGAGAGAGAGAGAGAGAGAGAGAGAGAGAGAGAGAGAGAGAGAGAGAGAGAGAGAGAGAGAGAGAGAGAGAGAGAGAGAGAGACAGAAACAGAAACAGAAACAGAAACAGAAACAGACAGAGACAGAGACAGAGACAGAGACAGAGACAGAGACAGAGACAGAGACAGAAACAGAGCCAGACAGACAGACACAGAAACAGATAGAAAGGGATAGGAGGGAGTAAAGGATAGACGCCAACGGGACGACAGGGATAACTCCTGCCGAGGGTGGGATAAAAAAAGGGAATCCATAGTCACCGGCGCCATCTGCATACGAGGATCTGCATACGAGGCCGGGCGGTCCTCGCGCCAACTCTCTTTTTCCCCTTTCTTTCTTTCCTTTCTCTCCTTTTTTGTTTTGTTTTTTTATTCCTTATTTCCCCATTTCATTCCTCGTTTTTTTCTACATCTTCCCCCTTCCTTTCTTTCTTTCCTTTCTTTCCTCTCCCTTCCTCAGTACTTCCCCCCTCCTCCATCTACCTCTCCCTTCCTCAGTACGGCTCCCTCCTCCATCTACCTCTCCCTCCTCCATCTACCTCTCCCTTCCTCAGTACCTCTCCCTCCTTCAACAAGTTCTCCCTCCTCCATCTACCTCAAGTCCTTCTCCCTCCTTCATCTACCTCTCCCTCCGTCCGTACTTTC
>NC_091560.1:2587920-2597920 GCF_042767895.1 Penaeus vannamei | reverse complement strand
CCCGCCCTCCACTCCCTCACAACAAAAACAGTAACAAACAAAAAACAGACAAAAAAAACACTTTATACCACAGCGTTTACAAGTGTACCTCTACCTTTGTACATGTTACCCTTGTTACGACAGGACGGGGGGGGGGGGGGGGGGGGAAGAGATGGGGGAGAGGGGAGGGTATCGAGCAAGTAAAGATGGGGGGGAAGGAGGGAAGGGGGGGAGAGATGGGGTGGGTGGGAGGTATCGAGCAGTAAAGATGTGGGGAAGGAGGGAGGGAGGGGGGGGAGAGGGGAAAGGGGAGGGGAGGGGAATAATACGGTAAGAGTTTTCGGTGGGGGGGGGGGGGGGGAAGGTGATCCTATTTTCAATATTTTTTTTTCCTTTCTTTCTTTCTCACTTTTCTTTTCTTTTTAATTCGTTTTTATTATTTTTTTCAAAAGTAGAAGTTATGAGGGAGGGCGGGGTCGTTCGTGTAAGCTAATTACAAAAAGATGATGATGATGACGATGGCGATGCAGGTGATGATGATGATGATGAAAATAATAATAATAATAATAATAATGGTGGTGGTGGTAGTGGTGGAGGTGGTGGTGGAGGTGGTGGTGGTGGTGGTGGTGGTGGTGGTGGTGGTGGTGGTGGTGGTGGTGGTGGTGGTGGTGGTGATATTGACGATAATGATGATACCCCCACCCCCACCAACAAAAATCGGGGGAGTTCCAGTTGTTGGGTTAATCATCACAATTTTTAATAACCTAACTATAACCACTACACAACAACCACTTCAACAACCCAACAACCCACTTCAACAACCAAACAACCAACAACCCACTTCAACAATCAAGCAACCACTAACAACATCTACGTCAATTTCCTAACAACAAAACAACCTAACAACCTCTTCAATAACCAAACAGCCACTAACAACAAACTAAGATATTCAACGTTGCCAAATGATAATAATAATAATGATAATAATAATAATAATAATAATAATGATAATGATAATGATAATGATAATGATAATGATAATGATAATAATAATAATAATGAGGGAAGAAGCAGAGAGGAAAGAGAAAGAGAAAGAAAATAGAGAAAGGGAGAGAAGAAAAAGAGAGAAAGACGATGGAAGGGAGGTGGGGGGGGGGAGGGGGTAAGGAAGGAAGGAAGAGGAGAAGAGGGGAAAGGGGGAGGATGGAAGGAAGAGGGGAAGGGGGGGGGAGGGGAGGAAGAGGAGAAGAGGGGAAAGGGGGAGGAAGGAAGAAAGTGGGGAAGAGGAGAAAGGGGAGGAAGGAAGGAAGAGGGGAGGGGGAGGATGGAAGAAAGTGGGGAAGGGGAAAGGGGGGGAAGGAAGGAAGAGGGGAAGAGGGGGAGGAAGGAAGGAAGAGGAGAAGAGGGAAAGGGGGAGGAAGGAAGGAAGAGGGGAAGAGGGGGAGGGGGTAAGGAAGGAAGGAAGAGGAGAAGAGGGGAAAGGGGGAGGAAGGGGAAAGTGGGGAAAGGGGGAAAGCGGGGAGGGGGAGGGGGGGAGGTCCGTCTACCAGCATCGCTATAAAATTCGCGGACACTTAAATTCGCGACATGCATATTGACGAGTCGCCTTTTCAAGTAAGAATTTTTCGCTTCATAATATAATACAAGATTAGGCTGTTGCGCGTTTGTGCCGGCGGGGATGAGGGTGAGGGGGGTGACTGTGAGGGTGAGGATGACAGGGGGGTGGTGGTGGTGGGGGGTGGGGTGGTGATTCCTCCCTTCCAATCTTACCTCCTCCCTCCCTCATTTCCCCTTTTATTCTCTTTCTCTCCCTTTCCCATCCCCCCTTCCCTCCTTACTCCCCTCCCCTCTCTCTCCCTCTCCCTATCCCCTCACTCACCTCCCCACTCTCTCCCTCCCTCTCCCCATCCTCCCTTACTCACCCCTTATCCTCCCATCTCAGCAACAACAGTTGGCTTACTATCACCTCCCTCCTCCCCCTCACTCTCTCCGCCCTCCCTTCTTCCCCCCTCCTCTCCCCACCCTCCTTCCTCTCATCCCTCTTCCCCCCCCCTCCACCCTCACATCCCTCCTCCTCACCCCCTCCCCCTTCTTCCAACCCCCCACCCCTCCCCCCTTTCACCCCTCGCCCTTCTCACCCCTCACCCCTCCACCCTCCCCTCCCAACCCCCTCCCCCTCATACCCTTCTCACCCTCCACCCCCTCACCCCCTCCTCCCTCACCCCACCCTCACCCCCTCATAACCCCCTCCCCCTCACCCCCCCTCCTCCTTCCGTATTATCCAGACTTACTCAGGCTTCACGTCATCGCCTTATCGATAGTAATTATCATGTGTCCGCCTTTCTCTCCGAGGACGTGTTGGACAGAGAGGAAATTGTGATGATGGTGATGGATGGGAGAAAATGGAGAAGGAGGGAGGGAAGGACGGAGGGAAGGAGGGGGAGGGGAGAGGGAGAGGGAGAGGGAGGGGGAGGGGAGGGGGAGGGGGGAGAGAGGGAGGGAGAGAGGGAGGGAAGGAGGAGAGAGGGAGAGGGGGAGACAGAGAAAGAGAGAGAGAGAGAGAGAGAGAGAGAGAGAGAGAGAGAGAGAGAGAGAGAGAGAGAGAGAGAGAGAGGAGGATGAAGAAAATAGATATAGTGGAAGAATACTAGAAAATTATTAACAAAAAGAGAAGAGGAAGGTAGAAAAAAAAGAAAAAAAAACAGACCAAAACAGAAAAAAGACAAGAAAAGGAAGAAAGAGAGAGAGAAGAACAGAGAAAAAGTACAGGAAACAGACAGAAGACTGAAGAAAGGGAAGAGAAAGATAGACGAGAAGAGAGAAAAAAAACAAGGAGATGAGAAAGTAATCACTTGACCAACCACTGACCCCGAGAGACGACTTAGCGACGAAGGAGGTGGTGGAGGAGGGGAGCGGGGAGGGGGGGTGTGAAGGGAGAGGGAGGAAGAGGAAGGAATATGTATATATATATATATATATATATATATATATATATATATATATATATATATATATATATATATATATATATATATATATATATATGTATGTATATGCATATATATTAAATCGATCAGATAGCTATCCATCCCTCCTTTCCTTCCTCCACCTTCCCCCCCACCCATTTATCCACCCACCCACCCTCCCTCATTCCTTCCCTCCACCCACCCATCCATCCCTCCCTCCTTCCCGCCACCCACCCACCCACCCCTCACTCTTTCCCTCCATCCTCCACCCACCCCTCCCATCCCTCCCTCCTTCCCTCCCCACCCCTCCCACCTTCCCCCCACCCATCCATCCAACCAAGCAATCCACCCCCCCCTTTATCAAGATCCCCCCTCCACCCCACCTTCACCCCTCTCACCCATCCAACCAATCAATCCACACACCCCCATTATCAAGATCCTCCCTCCACCCCCCCTCAAAAAAAAAAAAAAAAAAAAAATATCCACGGGCACAATGCCACGGCACGAGAACCTCCGGGAGCCAAGGATGCCATATGGCACTAAAGCGATTACGCACACACCAGATTGCAACTGATATTATGGCCATCTTAATCCGGGATTAGTTAGTGGGAGGGGGTGGGTGGGGGGGAGTGGGGAGTTGGGAGAAAGGAGTGGGGATTGAGGGGGTAGGGTGGGGGAGTGGGGAGTGAGGGGGTAGGGAGGGGAGTGGGAGTGAGGGGGTAGGGAGGGGGAGTGGGGAGTGAGGGGGGTAGGGAGGGGGAGTGGGGAGTGAGGGGTAGGGAGGGGGAGTGAGGGGGGAGGGTAGGGGGAGTGGGGAGTGAGGGGGTAGGGAGGAGTGGGGAGTGAGGGGTAGGGTGTTGGGGGAGGGGAGAGAGTAGGGAGGGGGATTGGGGAGTGAGGGACTGAGGGGAGTGGGGAGAGAGAGTAGGGTGTTGGGGAAGTAGGGGGAGGGGAAGTAAAGTGGGTGTAGGGAGGGGAGAGTAAGGGGAGGGTGTAGGGAATTGAGAGCGAATAGTGGGGAAGTAAACGGTGGGTTAGAGGGGGGTGGGAGATGGGAGCAGGGGGGGGGCAGGTGGAGAGGGGGGCATAGACTATGGGTGATGTGTTTGTTTGTTTGTTTTCATTTAGTTTTATCCCGTTTGGGAGGGATGGGGAAAGGGAGAGGGATAAAGATGAAGATGGAGAAAGGGAGTTAGGGAAGAGGAGGAGGAGAAGGGAGGGAGGAGGAGGAGGAGGAGATGGGATGGAGGAGGAGGAGGAGGAGAAGGGAGGGAGAAGGAGGAGAAGGGAGAGAGAAGGAGGAGGAGGAGAAGGGAGGGAGGAGGAGGAGGAGGAGGGGGGGGAAGAAGAAGAAGGAGAAGAAGAAGAAGATGAAGAAGAAGGAGAAGAGGAAGAAGAAGACGAAGAAGTAGAGTGATGGAGACCAAGAACATGGAGAGAGAGAGAGAGAGAGAGAGAGAGAGAGAGAGAGAGAGAGAGAGAGAGAGAGAGAGAGAGAGAGAGAGAGAGAGAGAAAGAAAGAGAGAAAGCGAAACAGAGAGAAAGATAGAGAAAGAGAGATAGAGAAACGGCGCGAGTGAGCAAGGGAGCACAACGCCCCCCCCTCCCCCCCCCCGCCATAATCAGCGGGAGTGGGGCTATTTCCGCCGGCGGGGACGACGTCGGAAAGAGGCAATATTGAGATGGGCGTCGTGAAAGCGCCGCCCGCGTAGGCTTTCTGCTCGCCGGGAGTTTTGGGGCGGCCTTTCTTCCGCGCCGGGTATTTCGGGCGGGCGCGCGCGGGCGGACAAAGAGGAGAATGGCAATTATAATAATATAGAAAGCCTAGACAAAGGCGGAGGGCGACTCACCACATCGATCCTGGCGGTGGGGCACTGCGCCAGGCGGGCGTCGCTCGCCGTCGCCGGGGCCTCCTGGTGGTGGGCGCCCGTGGGCAGGGGCGCCACCGCGGACGTGGCGGCCGCGGCCACGCCCGGGAGCGAGGGGCAGTGCGGCGCGTACCTGCAGGCGGCGCCGCACCAGGTGCAGCGGTAGCGCGGGTGGCGCGTGACGCAGAGCGAGCAGTCGTGGTGGCCGCGGTGGGCGCCCAGCACGCCGCACTTGTAGAGCGTGAGCGGGCGCGCGTCCACCACGTGGTCGCGGTTCCACACCAGCGTGACGCGGGCCTCGTACTCGCCCTCGCCCGACTCGTAGCGGTACACCGTGGGCTCGCACACCACGCGCTGCACGCGGCGGTGGTGCGGGCGGCTGGCGCTGCTGGTGGTGGTGGCGGGGCTGCTGCTGCCGCCCTCCGGCTCGTCCTCGTCCTCCACCACGACGCGCGCGCCCACCAGCATGGTGGCGCCCTCGATGCTCACCACGCACTGGAAGCCGAGCTGGCCCACGCGCGGCACCGGCAGGTTCTCCACCAGCAGCTGCAGCTCGCTCTTGGCGCCGTCGGCCGCCAGCAGCGGCGTCTGCTCCTGCCGGAAGCGCGGGCAGAAGCCGGAGCCGTGCGAGGCGAGCTGCGACGGGTTCTGCAAGGGAGGAGACAGTGAGGAGAGGCGGAAGGAACGCGCTCGAGAGGAGGAGAGACCTCGCTTCCCCGCAATTCAGAAATCAAGACTCGAGGACCATTAATAAGCATAACGAGACCCGCCTCCAACTTACGTTCTCGCCGGAGATGACGGTCCTCCTGCACGACGAGGCGTTGTGCGTGCACGTGTTCTCGTAGACGCACCAGTTGCAGGCCCAGTCGCTCCTGACGCAGCTGCCGCAGGTGTTGTGGCGGCTGCAGTCGTAGAAGGCGAAGTTGCGCGACACGAAGTCCTTGTTGGTCTCGCTGGAGCGCACGGCCAGCGGCACCAGCACGTGGTCGTGGTGCGGCGGGATGGGCGGCCGGAACGCGCGCGCGGGCGTCATGCAGGTCAGGCCCGTGGCCGTGACCAGGGCGTCCGCGGGCGGCGCCGACCCCCACACGCACTGGTACTTGGCGCCGGCGGGCAGCTCCGGCAGCGTGCGGATCGTCAGCTGCACCTGGAGGGAAGAAATGGGCTGTGAGAAAGGGATTTCGTACATATACATATATAAATAAACGCCAAAGCTGCACCTGGAGGGGAAGGCGCGGGGCGCGAGTCAGTTTCCAAGGATCATCAGACGAATCAATTAATCAAATTCTTAATGAGATGAAAAATGAAAAAAAAGAAAAATATTCCACTAACAAGGAGGATAAAAGAATCATCTTCTCCCACAAGTTTGCGTTTGGCTAATCGCTTCTCTCCTCGCGTGCCCCAGGTCTTCATGCACAGCCCCACCCCCTCCCTCCCTCTCTGCATGACCCCCACTCCATCCCTTCCTCTCTGCATGACCCTCACCCCACCCCCACCCCATCCCTCCCTCTCTGCACGACCCCCACCCCCTCCCTCCCTCTCTGCATGACCCCCCCAGACCATCCCTCCCTCTCTGCATGACCCCCACCCCACCCCCATCCCCTCCCTCCCCTTCAGCATAACACCCCACCCCCTCCCTCCCTCTCTGCATGACCCCCACTCCCTCCCTCCCTCTCTGCATAACACCCCACTCCATCCCTTCCTCTGCACCCCCACCCTCCCTCCCTCTCTGCATAACCCCCACCCCATCCCTCCCTCTCTGCATGACCCCCACCCCACCCCCATCCCCATCCCTTCCTCTCTGCATAACACCCCACTCCATCCCTTCCTCTCTGCATGACCCCCACCCCCTCCCTCCCTCTCTGCATGACCCCTCACCCCATCCCTCCCTCTCTGCATGACCCCACCCCACCCCATCCCCATCCCTTCCTCTCTGCATAACACCCCACTCCATCCCTTCCTCTCTGCATGACCCTCACCCCATCCCTCCCTCTCTACATAACACCCCCATCCCATCCCTCCCTCTCTGCATGACCCCCACCCCTCCCTCCCTCTCTGCATGACCTCCCCCGCCCCCCAAGAATCTCGAAAACGACCTCGTCCCTGCACCCCACTCCGAAGGGACGCTCCCTCCCCCCCCCGCATGACAGCGCCTGTGCCTGCCCCGGCATGACGTATTTAACTCCCCCCGATGAAACGGGTTCTCTCCATGACCAACCGACGTCGGCCACGCCTCCTCCGGTCCCTTGGCCCTCGTCCTGCACCCTAACGACACCCCCCTCCTCCCCCTCCCTTCTCCCCCCTCCCTTCTCCCTTCCCCTCCCTCATGAAATCCCCAGGCGCGGTCGACATGCAGGGGAAGTGTCATGCAGCCGGGAAAGGGTTGTGCATGATATTCTGGAGCGTCTGTCAACTCAAGGAGAGGGATGACCACTGGGAGGGAGGGAGGGAGGGAGGGAAGGTGAAGCCCTACTCATTCTCTCGTTCTCTTTCTCTCTCTCTCTCTTTCTCTCATTCTCTCTTTCTCTCTTTCTCTCTTTCTCTCTTTCTCTCTTTCTCTCATTCTCTCATTCTCTCTTTCTCTCTTTCTCTCATTCTCTCATTCTCTCATTCTCTCTCTCTCTCTTTCTCTCATTCTCTCATTCTCTCTCTCTCTCTCTCTCTCTCTCTCTCTTTCTCTCATTCTCTCTCTCTCTCTCTCTCTCTCTCGCTCTCGCTCTCTCGCTCTCTCTTCGCTCTCTCTCTCTCTCTCTCTCTCTCTCTCTCTCTCTCGCTCTCTCTCGCTCTCTCTCTATCTCGCTCTTTCTATCTCTCTCTCTCTCTCTCTCTCTCTCTCTCTCTCTCTCTCTCTCTCTCTCTCTCTCTCTCTCTCTCTCTCTCTCTCTCTCTCTCTCTCTCTCTCTCTCCGTATCCTTATCCTCCTCTTTCTCTATCTACATCATCTGATTCTCTCTTCCTATTCTCCCTCTCCCTCTCTTTGTCCATGTCTTCGTGTTTTTCTATATTTCCCCCGGAAAAGGACCCTCACTTATCTAATCCCTTAATACACCTCTGCTGGACTTCCCCTCACTCCTTCCCCTCTTCCCTTCCCCTCTCCTTTCCTCTCGCTCCTCTCCTCAAGCCCTTCTCTTGCTGCTGCCTCTTCTTTTCCCCTCAGTTCTTCTCATTCTCATCTTCCTCTGATCCTTTAACTAACACCGTTCTCTCCTTTTCCTCTCCTCTCTCTCTTTCCCATTCTCTTTCCTTTTTTTTCTCCCTCTCCCAACTTCCTCCCTCTTCCTCTCTTTCCTTCTCTCCTCTCTTCTCCCCTCTCCCTGACACCTCCCCCAATCCACTCACCCTCTCCTCTCCCTTCTCCCTCTCCTATCCACTCCACTTCTTCCATCCCTCATAAAAAAGTGTACATCCTTCCTCCTCTCTCTCCCTCCCTCCTTCCCTCTCCCTCTCCCTCTCCCTTCCTCCCTCTCCCTCTTCTCCCTCTCCCTCTCCCTCCCCTCTCACTCACTCTCACTCTCCCTCTCCCCCTCTCCCTTCCTCTCCCTCTCCTTCCCTCCCTCTCCCTCTCTCCATCTCCCTCCTTCCCCCTCTTTCCCTCTCCCTCTCCCTCTCCCTCTCCCTCTCAAGCACAAACAAGGGAGCCCCCAACACACACCGCTCTGGCCACTCTCTCAACAGCATTTCATTACCACCCGTTCCGCCGTTCGGGCTTGCAACTTGCAACTAAGTCGGAAATGAAATTCATACATGTTTTGCTGGAATTTAATTGGCAACATCGTAGAAAATTTTGCGCCGCCTGTTTGCCGTGGCGTTTTGCGCGAGCGAATAAAAGTGCATTTTCTCTCTTTGACTTCATTTAATTGTTTGGAAGAGTTTCGCGTCGAAAGAGACTAATGGGCGTGATGATTATGATAAAGGTGATAATGATAATGATAAAGGTAATAATGATATTGATAATAATGATATAAAAATAATCATAACAATAATAATAACAATAATAATAATAATAATAATAATAATAATAATAATAATAATAATAATAATAGTACCAACAACAACAATAATAAAACATTAATAATAACAACAATAAGGAAGGGATAGGAACGAAATACCTAAGTTTTTTTTTCTTTTTCTTTTTTTTGAGGGGGGGGAGGGGGAGAACCGAAATTATGCAAATGATTTCTATGATTCAAATTGAGTTGCAGACTTTGAATACACGCTCGTCGCATATAAGAGAGCGAGAGCGTGTAACGGCGGAATGAGGGGAGAGGGGAAAGAGGGGAGAGGGGGAGGGGAGAGAGGGGAGTGGGAGAGGGCACGGGGAAGAGAGAGGAGTGGGAGAGGGGAGAGAGAGGAGTGGGGGGTGGGTAGGGGGAAGAGGGGAGAGAGAGGAGTGGGAGAGGGGAAGGGAGAGGAGTGGGAGAGGGTAGGGAGAAGAGGGGAGGGGAGAGAGAGAGAGAGAAGAGTAGGGGAGAGAGGGTAGGGGGAAGAGCGGAAACGGGAGGGAGGGGAGAGGAGTGGGAGAGAGGGGAAGGGAGAGAGAGAAGTGGGAGAGGAGAGAGAGAAGTGGGAGAGGAGAGAGAGAAGTGGGAGAGGAGAGAGGGAAGAGGGGAGAAGAGAGAGGGGAGGGGGAAGAGGAGAAACGGGAGGGGAGGGGAGAGAGGGGGTGCTCGATGGCATATCAAGGTGTTTGAATCTATTTAGAGCGAATCGAATGACACAAGTTTATAAGAGCAATGAGGGAGGCGATGCTGTAATGATGAGGGGAGGGAGAGGGAAGGGAGGGAGGGAGGAAAAGGTAAGTAATAAAGTACGTGGAGAGAGAGAGAGAGAGGGAGGGAGGGAGAGGGAGGGAGGGAGGGAGAGGAGAGAGGAGGGGAGGGAGAAAGGGAGAGAGGAGGGAAGGAAGAGGGAGAGGAGGAGGGAGGGAGGGAGGGAGAGGAGAGGAGGGAGGGAGGGAGGGAGGGAGAGAGGGAGGGAGGGAGAGAGAGAGAGAGAGAGAGAGAGAGAGAGAGAGAGAGAGAGAGAGAGAGAGAGAGAGAGAGAGAGAAAGAACCAGAGACAGAGACAGACAAACAGACATACAGAGGAATACAGATAAACGACCAAGATAAAAAACAAAATTAACAAAAGAATAATAAAAAAACTGGATTACCTACAAAGGAAAGACAAAAAAAAAAAAAAAAAAAA
>NC_091560.1:2567920-2580420 GCF_042767895.1 Penaeus vannamei | reverse complement strand
GAAACAAACAAACAAACTCCCAATGAAACAAACAAACAAACAAACAAAGTCCCAATGAAACAAACAAACGAAAAAGCCCCCGTGCCATGCCAATCCATCAAAAACAAAGAAACAAACAACCAAACAAACAAATAAAAGAGCCCCCGTGCCATGCCAATCAATCAAAAACAAACAAACAAACACCCAATGAAACAATCAATCAAAAACAAAGAAACAAACAAACAAACGAAAGAGCCCCCGTGCCATGCCAATCAATCGACAAACAAGCAAAGGGAAATGGGCCCCATCGCTTCGGCCGCCCAGCTGTCTGTCTCCTTTAATCCCGCCCACAGGAGAGCCCGCCGCCGCCCATCTCTGAATCCGTTCGAGACATTGTTTTTTTTTTGTTTTTTTTTCTATTTTTCTTTTTTTTTTCTTCTTCTTTCTTAGACATTCTTGGTTTTTGTTTTGTATATTTCGTCTATTTTTTTTTTCTTCTTCTCCTTCCAGCTTCTTGTTCTCTCTCTCTCTTTCTCTCTCCCTCGTTCTCGTTCTCTCTCTCTGACTCTCTCTTTTTCTCTCCTTCTCTCCCCCTCTCCCCTCTCCCTCCCTCCCCTCTCCCTCTCCCCATCCCTCTCTCCCCTCTCCCTCCCTCCTCCCCCACCCTCCCCTCTCCCCTCCTTCCCCTCCTTCCCTCCCCTTTCCCCCTCCCTCCCTCCTTACCCTCCCCCACCTCCCCTCCCTCTCCCTCCCCCCTCCCTCCTTCTCCCTCTCCCACCCCTCCCTCCCCCTCTCTCCCCCCTCTCCTCCCTCTCCCTTCCGATCAGCTGAGCCCAAACACGCTCGCCTCCCTCCCTTACCTGTTATCGGTGAGCAAACACGGCCTCTTGTTGGCTTAGTGTTTGGTCCTGTCTCTGGTTTTCATGGGCTGGGAGAGAGGTGGATGTGCGTGGACTTTCTCTCTCTCTTTCTTTCTTTCTTTCTCTCTTTCTTTCTTTCTTGATCTTTCTCTTTCTATCTGTCTCTCTCTCTTGATCTCTCTCTTTCTGTGTGTGTGTATTTGCCTGCCTGCCTGCAACTTTCCTCCTCCTCCTCCTCCACCTTCCCCTATCCCCCTCCTTCTTTCACCTTCCCCTCCTTCTTCCCTCTTCCCTTTTCCCTCTTCCTTCCCCCCTCCTCCTCCTTCCTCCTTCCACCTTCCTCCTTCCCCTCCTTCTTCCCTCTTCCCTCTTCCTTCCTCCTTCCTCCTCTCACGGGTCACTTTCTCCCACACCTTCACTTTGCTTAATTAACTCACGTAAACCTAGAACGAACAGGCACACCTTAGGACCTCTCCGTTATTTTTTTCTCTTCTTTTCTCTTTTCTTTCATTCCCTTTCTTTATTCTTTTTTTGTTCAACCCTTTTCTGAAAATCTCATTTCGTCTGGGGAATTTCTCTCCGTTCTCTCGTTTCCACATTTACGGCTCTCTCACGTTCCTCGCCCTTCGTTATTTTCGTTCGTAAATTCTCTGTCCGTTTCTCTTATTACTTTTTATTTCTTTTTCTTTTAATTATTTAAATCTTTCTCTCTGTTCTTGTCTGTCTGTCTCTCAGTATGTCTTTCGCCTTCTCCCTCTTCCTCTCCTTCTCTCTCTCCCTCTCTCCTCCTTCTCTCTCACTCTCTCTTTCCCTCTCCCTCTCTCTCCCTCTCCCTTTCCTTCTCCCTCTTCCTCTCCCTCTCTTTCTCCCTCTCTCTTTCCTTTCCCTCTCTCTTTCCCTCTCCCTTTCCTTCCTCTTCCTCTCCTCTTCCTCTCTTCCCTTCTCCCTCTTCCCTTCTCTCTCTCCCTATCTCCTTCTCCATCACCCACACCCTCTCCATCTCGCTAACTTCTCCCCATCTCTTCCGTCTCCCCTCTATTTATCTCCTTCTTACAACCTTTCACCTCCCTCAGTCTCCCCTCTCTCCTCTTCATCACCTCCTTCTCCCGTCTCTCCCCCACCCCCTTTTTCCTCCCTATTTCTCCCCCTCTCTCTCAACGCTCTTCTTCTTTTTTTTCTTCTTCTCCTCCTCCTCCTCTGTCCCCTCCCTCCCTTCCTCCCTCCCTCCCTCTCTATCCCCTCCCTCTCTCCCTCTATCCCTCCTCCTCCTCCCTCCCTCTATCCCTCCTCTTTCCCCTCCCTCCATCCCTCCTCCTCCTCCCTAACCCTCCCTCCCTCCCTCCCTCCCTCTCTCCCCCTATCCCTCCTCCTCCTCTATCTCCTCCCTCCCTCCCTCCCTCCTCCTCTTCTATCCCTCCTCCTCCTCCTCCTCCTCCTCTTTCCCCTCCTTCTCCCCTCAGCGCTCTCGTCATCACCAAGCGCGTCCCCTCGTAAGGTAAAGTTACCCCTTGAGAATTCGGCGACGTTTCTCGAGCACTTTAAGTCCTGGAGGAGGAGAAAGAGGGGAGAAAGAGGGGGAGAAAGAGGAGAGAAAGAGGGGAGAAAGAGGGGGAGAAAGAGGGGAGAAAAGGAGGGGTGTGGGAAGAGGGGAAGAGTAGGAAGAGTGTGGCGAATGGAGGGAAGAGAGGAGGAGGAAGAGGACCCCATTCTCCTCCTCCTCTCCGCTTCTCCCCTCTTTCCCTCTATCCCCCTCACTTCTCTTCTCCTCCTCTACTTCCTCCTTCCTCCCCCTCACTTCCTCTCCTCCTCCACTTCCTCCTTCCTCCCCTTCACTTCCTCTCCTCCTCCACTCCTCTCCCCTCACTTCCCCTCAGACAGACAATGTCAACACAACCCCCTTGGGAGGCTGTGGCACAACTTCCTAGGCCGCAGTGACATCGCAGAGAAAGAGAGAGAGAGAGAGAGAGAGAGAGAGAGAGAGAGAGAGAGAGAGAGAGAGAGAGAGAGAGAGAGAGAGAGAGAGAGAGAGAGAGAGAGAGAGAGAGAGAGAAAGAAACAGATACAGAGAGACAGAAACAGACACAGAGAGACAGAAACAGACACAGAGAGACAGACAAACAGACAGACAGACAGAGACAGAAACAGGCAGACAGACAGACAGACAGACAGAAACAGGCAGACAGACAGACAGACAGCACGACCGGCAATCCGCGTCCGCAGGTGGAGCAGCAGAGGACACGCAACTCGCGGAATGACGCACCATTAATAACCACACACACGAGGAAGCCTGTGTGCGTATCCAGCGGGTCCTGGTGTCGGTGTACCCTGCCCCTCCCCCCCCCTCGCCTCTCCTCCCCTCGCCTCGCCTCACTTCTCGCCGTACTCTCCTCTCCTCTCGCCTCTCTTCTCTTCGTACTCTCCTCTCCTCACTTTTCGTCCTCTCCTCCCGCCTCTCCTCCCGCCTCTCCTCGCCTCTCTCCTCGCCGTACTCTCCTCTCCTCTCCTTTCGTCTCTTCAATTTTCGTTCTCTCCTCTCCTCTCGTCTCTTCAATTTTCGTCCTCTCCTCTCCTCTCCTCTTGTCTATTCAAGTTTCGTTCTCTCCTCTCCTCCTTTCTCGTCCTCTCCTTTCTCCTCTCTTCTCCTTTCGTCCTCATCCTTCCCTTCTCGTCCTCCTCTCCTCTCCTCTCCTCTTTTATAGCCCTACTCCGCTCTCCTCTCTCCTCTTCCAGTCCTCTTCTTTCCTCCCTTCTCGTCCTCATTCTGCCCTTCTCCCCCTCATTCTCCTCACCTCTCATCTCTTCTCGCCCTCATTCTCCTCTTCCTACTCTCCCCACCTCTCACTCCTCAATTCATCTTCCCTTTCTCCTTCCCTTACCTCTCTCTCCCTTCTCCTCCCTCCCACCTCTCCCAAATCCTCCCTTCTCCTCCCACCTCTCTACACCAATATCTCCCTTCCTCATCTCTCTACTCCCCTATCTCCCTTCCTTACCTATCCCCCTTCCTCCCTTCCTCACAACCTCCCCTCCCCCTCCCTTCCTTACCTCTCCCCCTCCCCTCCCTTCCTCCCCTCACCTCTCCCCCTCTCCCTTCCTCTTCCTCCTCTCCCTCTCCCTTCCTTCCTTCCTTCCTCCCCTCCCACCCCACCCCACTCCCTTCCTTCCTTCCCCTCCCCTTCCCTCCCTTCCTCCCCTCTCCCTCCCTCCCACCCACCACCCCACCCCACCCCCACGCAGCCTCACCCACACCCCCCTCATTCCCCGCGGTTCTCTACGGGCGCGAGTGGGCGTTTCGGCTACTAAAGGTTTCCGACTGCGTGGTTGTGCAAATCGTTAGGGTTTCCAGGCGGAGAGGGAGGGGAGAGAGAGAGAGGAGGGAGGGAGGGAGGAGGGAGAGAGAGAGAGAGAGAGAGAGAGAGAGAGAGAGAGAGAGAGAGAGAGAGAGAGAGAGAGAGAGAGAGAGAGGGAGAGGAGAGGGGGAGAGGGAGAGGGAGAGGGAGAGGGAGAGGGAGAGGGAGAGGGAAGAGGGAGAGGAGAGGGAGAGAGAGGAGAGAGAGAGAGAGAGAGAGAGAGAGAGAGAGAGAGAGAGAGAGAGAGAGAGAGAGAGAGGGGATGTTTCCTTCTTTCTTTTTCTCCTCTTTCTCCTTCTCCTTCTCCTTCTCCTTCTCCTTCTCCTTTCCTCCTTCCTCCCTCCCTCTCTCCTCTTCCTCTCTCTCTCTCTCTCTCTCTCTCTCTCTCTCTCTCTCTCTCTCTCTCTCTCTCTCTCTCTCTCTCTCTCTCTCTCTCTCTCTCTCTCTCTCTCTCTCCCTCTCCCTCTCCCTCTCTCTCTCTCTCTCTCTCTCCTTCTCCTTCTCCTTCTCCTTCTCCTTCTCCTTCTCCTTCTCCTTCTCCTTCTCCTCTCTCCCTCCTTCTCCTTCTCCTTCTCCTTCTCCTTCTCCTTCTCCTTCTCCTTCTCCTTCTCCTAAACACATTAATTCCTCAAACACACTCCTCAAACTGAAAAGGCACGTAAAATCCCCAACATCCCCCTCCCTCACACCCACCACCCTTCTTAACCCCTCCCCCTCCCACACCCTAACCCTCATACCCCTCCCCCCAATCCCCCACTCCCCCTCCCAAAAATACCCCTTTTAAGTTCCCCCAAAAAAAAAAAAAAAAAAAAATCTCCCTCCACTCCCCCTCTCTATAAAAAAAGTAAAAAAACTCAAAAAAGAAATAAAAGGGAAAATCTCCCATCACTCCCCCTCTCAAAAAAAAAAAAACTCTCCCTCCCCTCCCCCCCCCTAAAAAAAAAAAAAAAAATCACCCCAAAATCCCCGCAAATCCCCCTCCCCGGTGCGTGCCAATCCGATCCGATCCGATCCGAGTCGACGGCGATGCTGCGATGCCGACGGCGACAGAGATGAAGATGCTGGCTCGGGGATGCGAGTGTGGGCGCCGTTGCGGGCGAGGTCACGTGATCTGTGGCTTGTTTTTTTTTCTCTCTTAATTCGTCTTCTCTTACTTCTTTCTCTTCTCTGGTTTAATTATCCTTTTTTTTTTTAATCAGTAACTTTTTTTTCTCTGTTTCTGTTATTCGTTTTCTATCGCTCTTCTCTTTCTCTTCGCCTTTCTTTTTCTTATTTTCTCCCCTTTTTTCCTCCTCTTCATCTTTTTCCCTTCTTTGCTCCTTTTCTTTTCACTTTTTTCTTCTCTTGTCCCTACTCTCCCCTTCTCTTCTCTGCTTTTCTTCCTTTTTTATCACCCCCCTATTTTTCTTCTTTTCACCCTATTTTATCTCTTCTTTTTCATCTCTTCTCCCTATTCTCCCATTTTCTTCATCTCCCTCTCATCTCCCTCCCCATCCCCCTCCTCCCTCCCCTCCTTTCCTCCTCCTCCCTCCTCCCTCCCTCCCTCTCTCCCTCCCTCCCTCCCAATCCCCTCCCTCCCTCCCAATCCCCTCCCTCCCTCCCTCCCTCCCTCCCTCCCTCCCTCCCTCCCCTCACGCCGAAAGAAGCTTCCCTCCTGTATCTTTTAAACGCGGAGGGAAGCGGGACCAGAACTCAGCAGTGAAAAATGGATGGCGGTCCCTCTCGGCTCGGGTGTCGAGATGGACGCCGGCGCCATTGTATCTGAATGAGATCGTCGACCATCCGGTGCGGTGTGGGAAGAAGGTTAATATATCTGCAGATTTTTTTTTTTTTTTTTTTTTTTTTATCTCGGGAATTCCAGATTTTCGGTTTGATCTTCGGTGGGTTTTCATCATATCTTGATTTTATTTTCATTCCTATTTTTCTTTTCTTTTGAAGAAGAGGAAGAATTCCCTAATGTTAAACTGTACGAGATTAAATCGTAGAAAATTACGTTTGTCGACAGGAATTCGGTTTCGATTCATAGAAAACGGGAAAAAATAGAGAGGCGGTGGACTTCGATTCATAGAAAACGAGAACGTCGAGAGGAATTGGATTACGATTCACAGAAAACGGGAAAAGTCGAGAGGAATTGGGCTTCGATTCATAGAAAACGGGAAAAATAGAGAGGCGGTGGACTTCGATTCATAGAAAACGGGAATGTCGAGAGGCGGTGAACTTCGATTCAAAGAAAACGGGAAAAATTGAGAGGAATTGGGCTTCGATTCATAGAAAACGGAAAAAATAGAGAACCGGTGTACTTCGATTCACAGAAAACGGGAAATATAGAGTGGCGGTGGACTTCGCTTCACAGAAAACGGGAAAGACAAAGAAAAGTAAACCCATTTTTTTCTTCTTTTCATTTTTCCTTTTCCTTTTCTGCGCCAAATGAGCTTGGTAAATCATTCATTCCCAGCAGTCTGACCTTTCGCCTCCCTCCCCACTTCTCTTTTTGGAAAGATGGACTTAATGTTGAGAAATAAAAAGATATCATACAAATAAAAAAAATATATAATGCTATACAGACACATGTATAAGAATGGACAGTAAAAACACATACACGGAAATACGCACATATAAACAAACAAACACACACATACACAACCCAAAAACAACCAAAAAAGCAATTAAATAAATAAACATCAATAATAATTAAACCGATCACCTCACGCAAACAAATTAGCTTCTATAAGCTTAGCACACCCCTTCCTCCCCCCTTCCTCCACCCTCCCCTTCCCTCTTACCCCCTTCCCTCTTCTCCTTCCCCTCCCCTCTTCCCCTCCTACCCCTGCTCCCTTACCCTTACCCCTCCCCCTTCCCCTTTCCCCTTCCCCTCCCTCCCCTCTTCCTCCTCTCTTCCCCCACCCCTCCCCCTTCCTCTCCCCTCTTCCCTCTTTCCCTTCCCCACCCTGCCTCCTCCCCCCCACCCCCCCAACCTCGCTATCACATCGCAGCCTATGCTAATGACCTGTTATTACAAGTCCTAATCCAACGGTTTTTATTCGCTAAAAAAAAATTGGAGAGAGTTTCCCCGCCAACATTTAACTCCGCTAATTCTCTCTGACTAAATGACCTTATCGTCGTTTTCACAAACCGAGGAGTTAATTGTCTTTCTCTTTTTTTCTTTCTTTCTTTATTCTTTTTCTTATATGATTATAAGAAAAGAGGAGAAGGAGGGGGGGGGGGGGGAGGGGGAGGGGGAGGGGAGGAGGAGGAGGAGGAGGAGGAGGAGGAGGAGGAGGAGGAAGAAGAAGAAGAAGAAGAGGAAGAGGAAGAGGAAGAGGAAGAAGAAGAAGAGGAGGAAGAGGAAGAGGAGGAGGAGGACGACGACTAAGACGACGAGGGGCTGAGGAGGAGGTATAGAAAGAGGAAGAAGAAGAAGAGGAAGAGGAGGAGGGGGACGACTAAGAGGACGAGGGGCTGAGGAAAAGGTATGAAAGGGGGAAGAGAAGAACAACAAGTCTTTTTTATTTTTTTTTTCCTTATATGCTTTTTGTTTAATTGGCATATATATTTTATTTGTTGTCTTTTGTTTGTACTTTTTTTACGTTGGGACTTTTTTTATTTGTATTTCGTTAGAATGTTTTAATAGTCTTTTATCGGGATTTCTTTTTATGTAATATTTCTTTATTTTTTTCACTGATTTTTATTTCTTCTTCTTCTTTACCTTTTGTTCACTCATTCTTCTTTTTTTGTCTTTCCAATAAGACATTTTTTCTATTTTGTCTTTCAAAGAAATTTTTCTTTCTCCTTTATCTTTTATTAATTTTCCTTCTTTTTTGTCTTCACGTTTTAACTTACATTAAGAAAATTATGTATTTTATCAGTCTCCTTCCCTCCTTCACATTCTATCAAGATGACTATATATATATTTTTTTTATTATAACGGAATTCTACTCCCAACCATCCCCCCCCCCAAAAAAAAAAGAAAGGCAACTCAACAACAACAAAAACAAAATCCCATTCCTCCTCAAAAATAATTAAATAGATAAATAAAAATAAATAAAAAATAAAAAAATAAATAATAATGATAATATTAGCAATAATAATGATAAAAAATAACAATAATGATAGTGATGATGATAATAATAAAAATAAAAACAATAACAATAATAATAACAATAATAATAATAAATGAACAGATGAATAAATAAATAATAATAAATAACAATAATAATAACAATAAATAACAATAACAATAACAATAACAATAACAATAACAATAACAATAACAATAAATAATAATAATAGCAATAATAATAATAATAATAATAATAATAATGATAATGATAATGATAATGATAATGATAATGATAATGATAATGATAATGATAATGATAATGATAATGATAATGATAATGATAATAATAATAATAATAATAATAATAATAATAACAATAATAATAATAATAATAATAATAACAATAATAATAATAATAACAATAATAATAATAATAACAATAATACTGATAATCACAATAACAACAATAACAAACAACAACAAAACAAAAACAATAAATAAATAACCAACTCCTCTGCCATAACAACCACACGCACCCCCCCCCCCCCCCCCCCCGCAAATCTTTCCAAACACCGAATCCGTGATGAGAGCGGAATGGCCGGCCTCGCCAATCCTGATCTCTTGAAAGGTTGATTAAACATCTGAGAGAGAGTGGGTGGGTGGGGTGGGAGTGGGTGGGGTGGGGGGAGGAGAGGGTTGGTTGGTGGGGTGGGAGGGATTGAGGGAGGTTGGTGGGTTGGGAGAGGTGGGTGGTGGGTAGGTGGGTTGGGTGGTAGGTGGGTTGAAGGTTGGTGGGTTGGGTGGGTGGGGATTGGGGATGGGGTGTGGGTTGGGGAGAGGGTAGGTGGAAGGTAGGTGGGTTAGGAGTGGGTTGGGAGAGGGTGGGGGTTGGTGGGTGGATGGATGGGGGATTGGGGGTTGGTGGGTTGGGTGAGGGTGGGGAGTTGGTGGGTTGGGAGAGGGTGGGGGTTGGTGGGTAGATGGATGGGTGGGTGGGTGTTATGTGGGTTAGGAGTGGGTTAGGAGTGGGTTGGGAGAGGGTGGGGGGTTGGTGGGTGGATGGATGGGTTGGTGGGTGGGTGGATGGCGGGGGTGGATGGATGGATGGGGGTTGGTGGGTGGGGATTGGGGATGGGGTGTGTGGGTTGGGAGAGGGTAGGTGGAAGGTAGGTGGGTTAGGAGTGGGTTGGGAGAGGGTGGGGGTTGGTGGGTGGATGGATGGGTGGATTGGGGGTTGGTGGGTTGGGTGAGGGTGGGGAGTTGGTGGGTTGGGAGAGGGTGGGGGTTGGTGGGTAGATGGATGGGTGGGTGGGTGTTATGTGGGTTAGGAGTGGGTTAGGAGTGGGTTGGGAGAGGGTGGGGGTTGGTGGGTGGATGGATGGGTTGGTGGGTGGGATGGCGGGGGGTGGATGGATGGATGGGGGGTTGGTGGGGGGATTGGGGATGGGGTGTGTGGGTTGGGAGAGGGTAGGTGGAAGGTAGGTGGGTTAGGAGTGGGTTGGGAGAGGGTGGGGGTTGGTGGGTGGATGGATGGGTGGATTGGGGGGTTGGTGAGTTGGGTGAGGGTGGGGAGTTGGTGGGTTGGGGAGAGGGTGGGGTTGGTGGGTAGATGGATGGGTGGGTGGGTGTTATGTGGGTTAGGAGTGGGTTAGGAGTGGGTTGGGAGAGGGTGGGGGGGTTGGTGGGTGGATGGATGGGTTGGTGGGTGGGTGGATGGCGGGGGGGGTGGATGGATGGATGGGGGGGGGGGGTTGGTGGGTGGATGGATAGATAGTAGGTGGGTTGGGAGTGGGTTGGGAGAGCGTAGGTGGGTTGGGAGTAGTTTGGAAGGTGAGTGAGAGGGGGATAGCGGGTGGCAGGTGGGTTAGGAGAAGGTTGGGTGGGTAGGGGACAGTAGGTGATAGGTGGGTGACAGTGGGTGGGTTGCAGTGCTGGGTGAGTGGGCGAGTGGGCTGACAGTAGTGGGTGGGTTGATCATAAGATGGAGAAATGATGACGAATCGAGAATACTCCTTCCAACCTCGATTTTTAAATAAATAATAATAATAACAATGCTAATAAAAATAATAAAAATAATAATCATTATCATAATAATAACAATAATAATCATTATCATAATAATAACAATAATAATAATAATGATAATGATGATAATCATGATGATGATAATCATGATAATAATAATAATAATAATAATAATAATAATAATAATAATAATAATAATAATAATGATAATAATAATGATAATAATAATGATAATAATAATAATAATAATAATAATAATAATAATAATAATAATAATAATAATAGTAATATTCATGATAATAATATTAATAATAACAATAATAATAATAATAATAATAATTATCATTATTATTATTATTATTATTATTATTATTATTATTATTATTATTATAACAATAATAATAAAAAAAAATTATAATCTTGATAATAATATCACTAATATCAATAATAATAATAAGAAGAACAAGAACAAGAAGACCAACAATAATAATAATAATAAGACCAATAACAAAATAACACCAACACCAACACCAACACCAACCACAACCACAACTCACCGTAGCATCATGATCGACCGGCAGTCTATCGGGCAGAATCATTTCGAAGTCGATGCACTGCTGACCGGAGCCGAAGCTGAGCCAGCGGGGGGAGGAGAAGGTCGCCTTCTGGCACGCCGACTGGACGGTGCATCTGCGGGAGGAGGAGAGAGAGAGAGAGAGAATTAGAATCGTATTTAGGGAAGAGAATAAATGGAAGGAGGGGTGGTGGGAGGGAGGGTATGGGAGGATGTGAGAGAGAGAAAAATATAGATAGATAGATAGATAGATAAAAAGATAGATATATATAGAGAGAGAAAAGGAGAGAGAGAGAGAGAGCGAATTAGAATCGTATTTAGGGAAGAGGATAAATGGAAGGAGGTGGGAGAAGTGGGGGATGGGGGGAGGGAGGGGGCTTGAATTTGGAAAAGGTTGGGATGGATGGGTGGAGGGTATGGGAGGATGAGAGAGAAAAATATAGATAGATAGATAGATAGATAGATAAAAAGATAGATAGAGAGAGAGAGAGAGAGAGAGAGAGAGAGAGAGAGAGAGGGAGAGAGAGAGAGAGAGAGAGAGAGAGAGAGAGAGAGAGAGAGAGAGAGAGAGAGAGAGAGAGAGAGAGAGAGAGAGAGAGAGAGGTAAAAGGAGAAAGAGACAGACAGACAGACAGACAGAACGTGAGAGAGAGAGAGAGTAAGAGAGAAAGAGACACTTAAAACCGAGCCACAAAAAAAGTATTAAGGAGACAAAAAGGAGAAAGAGAGAGAAGGAAGCAGAGGAGGAGGAGGAGGAGGAGGAGGAGGATAACCAACAATGTGCCTCACTAATAAAGATCCTGAAGGAGGCGGGATGGTCCTGACACCCTTCCTCAGAAAGTGAAGCTAAAGGAGAAGGGAGAGGAAGAAGGAGAAGCGAAGACGGACAAAAAAAAGGGTTAAGAAAAAGCGATAATTCCTATTCTCCTTACGCCTCTTCCTCCATTCGCTCTTTGGCCAAACTGACAGCGACGGAGAGAATCTGGCTGAGAAGTTATTCAAATTTCGACCTTAAAGAAGAGGACTTAGTGGCCAAAAAATATATATATTATAGAAAGAATAAAAAGTGTAGAAAGGAGAGGATAAATTCATGGGATAAAGGAATAGTGAATAAATGAATAAATCTAGGAATAATTGAATGGGTGATGATTGCATAAATGGACGAAAGAGAGAACAATACGTCTAGAGAAATAGAAATATAAAGAGAGGTAAGGAAACACAGACACAGACAAACACACACACACACACACACACACACACACACACACACACACACACACACACACACACACACACACACACACACACACACGAACACGAACACAAACACAAACACACACGCACGCACGCACACACACACACACACTCACTCACTCACTCACTCACTCACTCACTCACTCACGCACACGCACGCACGCACACACACACACACACACACACGCACACGCACGCACACGCACACGCACACGCACACGCGCACGCACGAACGCACGCACGCACGCACGCACTACCACTCTCACCACCACTCACTCACTCACTCACTCACCACCACCACTCACTCACTCACTCACTCCTCACTCACTCTAACACACACACACACACACACACACACACACACACACACACGCACGAACACACACACACGCACACACACA
>NC_091560.1:2557920-2560420 GCF_042767895.1 Penaeus vannamei | reverse complement strand
CTCTTCCAATCTCCCACCCATCCACCCTCTTTCCAACTATCACCCCTCTTCCAACCTCCACACACACACACCCTTACCCTTCAACCACCCCCTCCTCCAATCCATCCACCCCACTCTTCCAATCACACACCCACACACTTCCCAATCACACCCCTGCATCCCCCTCTTTCCAACCACCCCCCACCCCCACACCTTCCACCTCTTCCCCAATCACACCCCACACCTTCCAATCACACACACTCACCCCACACCTTCCAATCGCGCCCCACTGGGTACCCGCGACGCCCGGGCCACACCGCGGATCGCAGAGGGCGGGGGAGACACGCCGGTAATACACCGATAACTCACCGGCGACGCCCCCTTGTGCCGGCACGGCGGAGGCGGGGCGGAGGTAAGGTGATGATAAACTTTTCCTCGGGCGGGGGTGTGGGGTAAAGTAAGAGTTAGGAGGTGGGGGTGGATGGGGATGGGGGAGGGTGGGAGGGGGTGGATGGGGAGGGAGGGATAGGGGGGATGGGGGGAAGGGGTAGAATGGGGAGGGATGGGGAAGGGGAGAAGGGGGGATGGGGAAGGGGGTGGATATAGGGGATGGGAGGGGAGTGGGGATAAGGGGGAAGGGGAGAAGGGGGGCATGGGAGGGAGGGAGGGTGGGGATGGGAGGGTGGATAGGAAAAGGGGAGAGAGGAAGAGAGGGAGAGAGAGAGAGAAACGGAAACAGAGAATGAGAGCATTAATAAGAGACAGAAAGAGAATAAGAAAAAATGAAAAAGAAAGATAAAGAAAAATAAAAACAAAAAAAAAGAAAAGAAGAAAGACTCCTCCTCCCTCCTTCTCCTCCTTCTCCTCCTCTTAATCTTCCCTCTTTCCAGCCACCCACAGACCTGTCGTTACCGATCTTGTCCCACGCCCTCGATGCTACATGGGCGGCCCGAGACACTATGGGCGTGGGCGTCGCTGGGTAGAGGGGTAGGGAGGTAGGGGTAGGGAGGGTTGGGTGGGTGGGGTAGGGAGGGTAGGGGGTATGGTAGGGGAGGGTGGGGTGTAGGGTAGGGGTGGGGTGGGGAGGAGGAGGGGTGGGGAGGGAGAGAAGGAGTAGGGATGGGTAGAGAAGGGGTAGTGTAGGGTAGGGTAGGGGTAGAGGGAGGGATTTAAAGCTTATAGTAGGGGTAGGGTGAAAGGGTTGGGGGGTAGGGGGATAGAAAGGAGTAGAGGCAGGGAGGGAATCGTTACTTGAAACTTATATAGGGATTGAAGTGAAAAGGCAAATATGTGTGTGTGTGTGTGTGTGTGTGTGTGTGTGTGTGTGTGTGTGTGTGTGTGTGTGGGTGTGTGTGTGTGTGTGTGTGTGTGTGTGTGTGTGTGTGTAGGGAGGGTATAGGACAGAGGGAGGAACTCAGAGAAAAGAGCAAAAGTAAGATAAAGAGGAAGAAAGAGCAAAGGGGAAGGAGGAAAGGGCAAAGAGGAAAGAGGAGGGGTAGAGGGGGGGGAGGAGGGGGAGAGGACACGCGAGAGAGGAGGCCTCCAGGTGAGTGTCTGGGGAAGAGCTCTCGTCGCCAGTGGATTTACAGCCTCGCGAGTTGGGGCTGATTTCCCCGACAGGAGGAGGCTGCTAGGGGCGTGGGGGAAGGGGGAAGGGGGGGAAGGGGGGAAGGGGGAAGGGAGAAGGGGTAGTAAGGGTAAGTGGGCAAAAGAGGGAAGGTAAAGGTGGTGGGAGGGAAGGGAAGCAAGTGGCGTGGGGGGAGGTGGGAAGGGAAAAGGGGGGAAGGGGGGAAAGGTGGAGAGGATGACTCGCTCTCTCTCTCTCTCTCACTCTCTCTCTCTTTCTCTCTTTCTCTATTTCTCTCTCTCTCTCTCCCTCTCTCTCTCTCTCCCTCCCTCCTCACACACACACACACTTACATAAATCCAAATACATATCATATAATTACCAAACATTCATCAGATAAATAATTTTTTAAAAAAATGGCATAAAATGACGACTAATCAAAATAATTTTCAGAAAAAAGTCACAATCCTTTTTTTTCAATATAATTAATTCGACCAAGGGATATGAATACACCCTGAAAATCCCGCCAGATAGGCTGTTTGTTTTTTTAATGATTCAATTTGGAAACCTCAGCTGGAAACACGGATTTCATCAAAATCCGGCTGCAGCAGATTAAAGGATTTTATTTTATTTTATTTTATTTTTTTTTTTTTTAATTCTTTTTAAAGCTATGGGAAGGGAAGAGTTGTTTTTTGTTGTGGGTCAGTGGGAGGAGAGAGAGAGTGGAGAGAGAGGGAAGAGGGCGGGGGTGAGGAGAGAGTGGTGGGGGTGAGGGTTCAATGTTGGCTATTATGATCTATGATAATTGCATGGTCCTTGTTTTGTATCATAGGCGGGTATGGCACACACACACACACTCATACGCACGGGTAAATACACTCCACCCCCTCTCCCTCTCCCTCTCTCTCACTCACTCAGTCTCTGTCTGTCTCACTCACTCAGTCTCTGTCTGTC
>NC_091560.1:2537920-2542920 GCF_042767895.1 Penaeus vannamei | reverse complement strand
ATGAAGAAGGCGGCATAGAAGAAGAATAAGAAGTAGAACAGGAAAAAGAAAAAAAGAATAAGAATAAGAATACGAAAACGTAAACAAAAGAAAGCAAGAAAAAGACGACGACGAAGAGAAAACTAAGAAAAATAAGAAGAGGAAGGAAACTGAAGAAAACGAAGAACAAGAAGGAAAAAAACGAAACCGAAGAAGAAAAAGAAAAATGAAAAGAGAAGAAGAAGAAGAAAAAAACGAAACCGAAGAAAAAAGAAAGAAGAAAGAAACGAAAAAGAAGAAAAAAACGAAACCGAAGAAAAAGAAGAAGAAAGAAACGAAAACAAATTGAAGAAAAAAAAACGAAACCGAAGAAAAAGAAAAAGAAAAAGAAGAAGAATAAGAACGAGGATGAAGAGAAGGAGATGGAGGGTGGGGGGGGGGGGGGGGGGAGGGCTGGAGCCAGAAGACGGCAAGCTACCTCAGCCTCCGATTGTAAACCCGTCAACCCAGCCCGGAGAGCCCGCAGTGGGGAGGAAATAATTATTATACCTGGCTGCTCACCCTGCTTAGTGGGGGCAGGTAGCAGATAGATGGGAGAAGGAGGGGAGGGGGAAGGAAATTAGGGGGATACAGGGATAGGAGAGGGGGAGTGGGATAGGGGGAGTAGGGGGAGGGGGGATGGGAGAGGGAGAGGGGTAGGATGAAGTGGGGATAGGGGGAGGGGAGGGGGAGAGGGGAGTGGGATAGGGGGAGAGGGGAGTGGGAGAGGGGGAGAGGGAGGGGGGAGGGATAGAGTGGGATAGGGGGAGGGAATAGGTAGGGAGGGAGGAAAGGGGGTTAGGGGGGGGGGGATATAGAGGAGTGGGATAGGGGGGAGGGAGGAAGGTACAGAGAGAGGGAGAGGATAGGGAATGTGAGGGGAGAGGGGGAGTAGGTAGGGAGGGAGGATAAACAGGGAAGTGGGGACAGAGGGAGGATAGAGGGAGTACAGAGAGAGACTGGGAAGGGGGGAAGGGGGCATGGGGAAGTGGAAGTGTAGGGGGAGGAGAGGTAGGGGATAGATGAGGGGGAAGGGGAGTAGATAGAAAACAGGTAGGGAAGGGATAGGAGAAGTAGGTAGGGAGGGGAAAAAGGGGTGAGATAGGGGGGAGGGGGATAGGTAAAGAAGAAGTGATAGGAGGGAGGGAGATAGAGAAGGGATAGAGGGGTGGGAAGGATAGCTACGGGAGAGGGAATGGGGAATGGGAGGAGGAGGATAGGTAGGGAGGGGGGGTAAACAGGGGGAAGAAGAATAGAGGAGGGAGAGGTGAGAAGAGAGACTGGGGAAGGGCATATGGGGAAGTGTGAGGGGGATATAGTGATAGATGGGGAGGGGTTAGATAGAAAACAGGTAGGAAGGGGATAGGGAAAGGGGGGGTAAAAAAAGTTGCAAGATAGTGGGGGAGCAGATAAGCACACAGAGAGGGGAATGGAGAGGAGGATAGGTAGGGAGAGGGGGGAGTGGGAAGGGACGGGAGAAGGGGAAGTGGGGAAAAAGGGAGAGGGAGGGGGAATAGGGAGTCGGGGTAGGGGACGAAGCTGGGAGGAAGAGAGGAAGGAAAAGAAGTGAAGATAGGGAAATAGAGCGGAATAGAAGAGAGAATAGAGACTAGGGAAGACAAGAAGAATCAAGTAGAGAGCGGAACGAATAGAGGAATGGAGGGAGGAAGGATAGGTAGGAGGGAGGGAGAAGAGGGGGAAGAGACGGGAGGAGGGGGAAGGGGAAGTGGAAAAAAGGGAGAGAGGGAGGGAATAGGGAGTCGGGGTAGGGGGGGAAGCGGGGAGGAAGAGGGGAAGGAAAGAAGGGGAGGGGAAACAGAATAGAATAGGAAGTAGGGAGCGGGGAGTAGGGGAAGACAAGAGGGGAGCAAGGAGGAGGGGAACACAAGAGGAGGGAGAGGGAGGGGGAAGGAGGGAAGGAGGGAGAAGAGTGGGGAGGGAAGGGGAAGAGGGAGGGGGAGCAGAGGGGGGAACAGATGGTCGAGCGGGACATGATAAAATAGCGAATGACGGGAACAGATGGCAAGCATAAGAGCGGCGACCGAATGAAGTGGGAAGAGGAAAGAGGGAAAGAAAGAAAGGGAAGAGAGGGAAAAGGACAAAAATAGAATATACACGAATGTGCATACAGCGAGACATGAATAGATGTAGGGGGAGCGAGCGAATGAGAGAGGGAGATGGAGACGGAGATAGAGAAGGAGAAAAGAAACTGAGAAAGAGAGGGAGGAAGGGAGGGAGGGAGGGAAGGAGAGAGGGAAGGAGAGAGTAGGAAGGAGAGAGGGAGGAGAGAGAAGGAGGGAGAGGAGGGAGGGAGGGAAGAGAGAGAGAGAGAGAGAGAGAAGAAACTGAGAGAAGAGAGAGATATATATATATATATAAGAGAGAGAGAGAGAGAGAAGGAGGGGAGGGAGGGTACAGTCAAACAGACAGACAGACAGACAAAGAGGCATACAGAACAACATTACAGAAACATCGATAAACCCAATTAACCACCACCCCAAAACACACAAACACAGACAAACACACAAACACAAATAGAGACACAAACACACATAAACACCCACCAAAAAAAAACACACACACCCCAAATCACACACACAAATACACAAAAACACACAAACACACAACACAAACACAAACAACACACACACACACACAACAAAAACACAAACACACCCACACTCAAAAAAAAAAGAAAAATAAAACCAAAAAAAATCAATAAAGGTTTCTAAGCCTAACCCCTACCCCCCCTCATGCCCCCACTAACCCAACCCCCCAACCCCACCCAGGCCAAGCCAAGCCCCACTAAGCGCGCAAGGCAAGCCCAAACAGCCGGGGAGGTAAATGATTGCTTTCTGCCCTCATAATGCACCTTGGACAAGCAAAATGGGGTGCGTGCATGTCCCGTTGCGCATGGTAATGAAGAGGGGAAGGGGAAGGGGATAGGAGGGAAGGGAGGAGGAGAAGGGATAGGGAAGAGAGGGGGAGGGGAGGAGGAATGGTAAGAGGGAAGGGAGGGAAGGAGGGAGAGGGGAAGGGCAGGGGAGGGGGAGGGGGAGGGGGAAGGGGAAGGGAGGGAAGGGAGGGAGAGGGGATGGAAATAAGGGGGGAGGGGGAGGGGATGGGAAGGGGTGGGGAGGGGAGGGGGAGGGGAAACAACACCGAGGAGGAGGGAGAGGGATAGGAGGAGGTGGAGGGGAGGTTAAGTAGAGGAGGGTAAGAAAGGGGAAGAGGAGGAAAGGGGAGGTGGGAAAGGAGAAGAAGAACAAGAAGAGGAGCAGGAGAAGCAGGAAGAGGAGGAGCAGGAGAAGCAGGAAGAGGAGGAGAAGGAGGAGAGATGAGGGATTCCTCCCTCTCCCTCTCCCTCTCCTTTTTCCTCTCCCTCTTCCATCTCCTCTCCATCCTCTCTCTCTCTCTCCCTCCTCTATCCCCAATGCAAGGGACCGCCCCACCCTTTGCAATCCCAACTTGCATTAGAATATTGCAATCTCCAAGCTAGTCGTTGAGCCAAGGCAAACTCACTAATTTTTCATAAAGAAAAAAAAAGAAAGAAAATGGATCTCGTTTTCTTTGAATGAAACGTCCCAAAATGGTCGGCAATACAACCTTTCTGAATATAAATATCCTCTTTATTCTCTCTCTTTCCGGATGCATATCTCAATAAAACGAAAACGAATCATTAACTTGAAAAAAAATACTAACTGCATCATCCACTCAGCCAAAGAAAAGAAAAAAAAAATCATAATCCGAAAGAAAATAAAAAAATAAAAGAGTTACCGGTCACGCTTTTCCCTTCGCATAAAAAACGGAAGTGAAATACAAAATGCCATTTAAAGTGATAAAAGATTTTTTACCTCCTTTTTCCCTCTCCCGGTCTGTTCCAGTCCTCCATTTTTTACCAATTACGCCCCCCCCCCACCTCAAAAAAAAGAGTTAAAATCCGAATAATTCATGGTCTATGATAGCTCTACGTATTCATAATAGGGACATCGTAAAATACTTTTTTTTCATTTTCTTTTTTTTCTTTTCTTTTTGCAGGATCGGATAATGATATTAGACTAAACGGATCGTCCAAATGGAGCCCCAATTCTAGTAATCAATTAACATATACTTCTGATGAATACTGGCTATATACTTTTATTAAGTAATTTTTATTTCTCTCTCTCTCTCTCTCTCTCTCTCTCTCTCTCTCTCTCTCTCTCTCTCTCTCTCTCTCTCTCTCTCTCTCTCTCTCTCTCTCTCTCTCTTTCCTTTTCTTTTTGTTTTGTTTTTTACTCGAGCCATCTTTTTTCTCTCTCTCTCTTATTCGAACAAATGATTTTTTTTTTTTTGAGATATGAAACACGCCGATCATTTTCCGTCGCTTAAATATCAAAACATTTTAATTCGACTTGAACCGGCTTTTCGCAAAACCGTCAAACCTCTCTATCTATCGCTATCCCTGTACGAGTATTTCTGTCTATCTCTATTCATACATATATGCAGAAAACATATAAGGAGATGGACGGAGATGAAGGCAGATAAAAGAGGTAAAGATAATGAAAAAAAGACCAGATGGGGAAGAGGAAGAGAGAGAAGGAAGGAGGAGATAGATGAGAGAAGATAAAGATAGAGAGGGTGTAGAAAGAGAGAGGAGGAGAGAGGAGTGAGAGAGAGAGAGAGAGAGAGAGAGAGAGAGAGAGAGAGAATAATAATAATAACAATAATAATAATCATAACAATAATAATAAAAATAACAATAACAATAATAATAACAATAATAATAATAATAATAACGAAAATAATGATAACAATAAGAATAATAATGATACAATAACAATACTAACAACAATAAATAACAATAACAACACCAACAACAACACGACGAACACAGCCCAAAAAGTTCCTCCGCTGAACAGGAGCCCCAAAAAAAGAACAGCCCAGCCTTCACTGACCCTTGACCTTCGAGAACCAAGGTCAGGGGAAGACCAGCTGAAGAACAG
>NC_091560.1:2536251-2537420 GCF_042767895.1 Penaeus vannamei | reverse complement strand
TATATATATATATATATATATATATATATATATATATATATATATATGTATATATATGTATATATATGTATATATATATATATATTTATTTATATAAATATATGTTTAAATATATATTATTTATATATATATTTCTTTTTTTTCGTTTTTCTCTTTCTTTTTTTTTTCTTTTTTTTCATTTTGTAAGCATAAACGGCCTCGCGAATCACGCTGAGGGCGCCTGGAGGCCTTCATCAGTCACGCCGACGAAGGCCCCGGGAGGCCTTCATCACTTGTTCAGCTTGCGCTGATGGGCGCGCTTTTGCTCCCAGTTGCTGGCCACGATCTCGCAGCGCTCCTCAGGAAGAGGCTCCAGCGCCCTCTCCTCCTCCTCCCGCCTCAGCCTCTCCTCGAACTTGGCCTGGCGCTCCTCGTCCAATTGGCTGATGGCTTCCTCCCGGACCCTGGAGATGGTCTGGGAGAACGCCCTCTTGTAATCGTAGAGGTACTCGGCCCGCATCGTCAGGACGGCGAGGGCGTGCATGGCCTCAGTGGCGGCCTCCAGCCTGCCCCTGATCTCAAAGTCGCCTTCGAACCGCACCGGACGGAACAGCAGGACGCCGTACTTGTCCTCGAACTTTTTGCACACCGCATCATTGATGATCTCCCTCATGAACGGCATGCACGGGTAATAGACCGGCTACGTGCAACCCTGGGACTGCCTGGCGGGCTCCCAGGCGGGCTCCCAGGCGGTCTCCCAGGCGGGCTCCCTGGCCACCTGCCTTTTAGGTTCCTATGGCGACTTGACAGTCTGCCTTTTAGGTTCCTATGGCGCCTTGGCGGGCTCCTTGGCCGGCTCCCTTTTAGGTTCCTATGGCGCCTTGGCCGGCTGCCTTTTAGGTTCCTATGGCGACTTGACAGTCTGCCTTTTAGGTTCCTCCTATGGCGCCTTGGCCGGCTCCCTTTTAGGTTCCTATGGCGCCTTGGCGGGCTCCTTGGCCGGCTGCCTTTTAGGTTCCTATGGCGACTTGACAGTCTGCCTTTTAGGTTCCTATGGCGCCTTGGTGGGCTCCTTAGCCGGCTCCCTTTTAGGTTCCTATGGCGCCTTGGCCGTCTGCCTTTTAGGTTCCTATGGCGCCTTGGCGGGCTCTTTGGCCGGCTGCCTTTTAGGTTCCTATGGCGACTTGACA
>NC_091560.1:2523751-2526251 GCF_042767895.1 Penaeus vannamei | reverse complement strand
TAGAATGATAGTAAAAATAATGATAATGATAATAATGATGATAATAATAGCAATTGATAATAACAGTAATATTGATAACAGTAATAATAACAATAATAATAATAATAATAACACACACACACACACACACACACACACACACACACACACACACACACACACACACACACACACACACACACACACACACACACACATACATCCCGAAAACTAGGATAAATAACTTTGTACGTGACCGGTATTATCTCTATCCGTCAGAAATACAAATGAAGACAGACGCACATGGATGTATACATGAAAAATAGCACAGGAATCGGAATTTAAGAAGAAGAAGAAGAAGAAAAACAAGTAGAAGAAGAAATAGAAGGAAAAGAAGAAGAAGAAAAAGAAGAAAGAAGAAGAAATAAAAGAAGTAAAGGAAGAAGAAGAAGAAGAAGAAGAAGAAGAAGAAGAAGAAGAAGAAAAAGAAGAAGAAGAAGAAAAAGAAGAAGAAGAAGAAGAAGAAGAAGAAGAAGAAAAACAAGTAGAAGAAGAAATAGAAGAAAAAGAAGAAGAAGAAGAAGAAAAAGAAGAAGAAGAAGAAGAAGAAAGAAAGAAGAAGAAGAAGAAGATGAAAGGAAGAAAGGAAGAAGAGGAAGGAGGTGACGAAAGAGAAGAAGAAGAAGAAGAAGAAGAAGAAGAAGAAGAAGAAGAAGAAGAAAAATAGTAATAATAATAATGATAATAATAATGACAAGAAGAAAAGAAGAAGAAGAAGAAGAAGAAGAAGAAGAAGAAGAAGAAGAAGAAGAAGAAGAAGAAGAAGAAGGAAGAGAAGAAGAAAGAAAGAAGAAGAAGAAGAAAGTAGAAAGAAAAAAGAAGAAGAAGAAGAAGAAGAAGAAGAAGAGGAAGAGGAAGAAGGAAGAAAAGAAGAAGAAGAAGAAGAAGAAGAAGAAGAAGAAGAAAGAAAGAAGAAGAAAAGAAGAAGAAGAAGAAGAAGAAGAAGAAGAAAGAAGAAGAAGAAGAAGAAGAAGAAGAAGAAGCAGAAGAAGCAGAAGAAGAAGAAGAAGAAGAAAAATCATGGAAAAGAAGAAATAAGAAGAAGAAAAAGAAGGAGGGAGAAGAAGAAGAAGAAGAAGAAGAAGAAGAAAGAAGAGGAAGAAAGGAAGAAAAAGGAAGAAGAAGAGCAAGAGAAGAAAAGAAGAAGGAAGAAAGAAGAAGATGGTGATGAAGAACACGTAGAAGAAGGAGGAAGAACAAGAAGAAGGAGAAAAAGAAGAGAAAAGAAAAAGTAGAACAAGAAGAAAGAAAGAAGAAAAGGACGGTTGGGAAAGAGAGAAGACAAACAGAAGAAGAAGAAAGAAGAAGAAGAAAAGAAAGAAGAAACATCATCCGCAGTTGAGAAAGAGAGAGAAAAGAAAAGAGAAGAAAAAGAAAAAAAGAAGAAACGAAAAAGTAGAAGAACAAGAAGAAAGAAAGAAAGAAGAAAAATCAACTTATACAAAAAAAAAAGAGAAAAAGAAGAACAAGAAAAGAAAGAAAAAAAGAAGAAACATCACCGATTGAGAAAGAGAGAAAAGAAAAAGAAAAAAAAGAAGAAACGAAAAAGTAGAAGAAGAACAAGAACAAGAAAGAAAGAAGAAAAATCAACTTATACAAAAAAAAAAAAAAAAAGAGAAAAAGAAGAACAAGAAAAGAAAGAAAGAAAGAAGACAAACCACCTGTTGAGAAAGAAAGAAAGAAGAAACATCAACAATTGAGAAAGAGAGAAAAGAAAAAGAAAAAGAAAAAGTTGGAATATTTCCCTTCTCACAGGCCACAGATTGCTCGCCTCGACAGCTTGTTCAGAAATCTCTCTCGTCGAGGCTGATCTTCGCCAGATAAGGCCTGTGGCAGCTTGTGTCTTGGCCTGCGCCTTCCTTCCCTTCCTTACCTTCCTTACCTTGTTCCTTAGCTTCCTCTTACCTTCCTTGTCTTCCTTAGCTTCCTTATATTCCCTTCTTTCCTTAGCTCCCTTGTCTTCCTTAGCTTCCTCTTACCTTCCTTGTCTTCCTTAGCTTCCTCTTACCTTCCTTAACTTCCTCTTACCTTCCTTGTCTTCGTTAGCTTTCTTACCTCTCTTATATTCCCTTCTTTCCTTAGCTTCCTCTTACCTTCCTTGTCTTCCTTAGCTTTCTTATGTTCCCGTCATTCCTTAGCTTCCTTAGCCTTCTTAGCTCTCTTTTACCTTCTTTAGCTTCCTTAGCTTTCTTGCCTTCCTTTCCCCTTCCTTAGCTTCCTTAGTTTCCTTATCTTTATTATTATTATCATTATTATTATTATCATTATTATTATTATTATTATCATTATTATTATTATCATTATTATTATTATTATTATTATTATTATTATTATTATTATCATTATCATTATTATTATTATTATTATTATTATCATTATCATTATCATTAGTATTATTATCATTATTATCATTATTATTATCATTATCATTATTATCATTATTATTATTATTATTATTATT
>NC_091560.1:2516251-2518751 GCF_042767895.1 Penaeus vannamei | reverse complement strand
AAGGGGGAGGGGGGGAGTGGGAGGAGGGGGAGGAAAGGAGGGGGGAGAGGGAAGGAGGGAGGAGGGGGAGAGGGGAAAGGAGGAAGGGGGGAGGGGGAGGGAGGAAAGGGGGGAAAGGGAAGGAGGGAGAGGGAAAAGGGGGAGAGGGGGAAGGGAGAGAGGGAAAGGGGGAAAGGGAAGGAGGGAGAGGGGGAAAGATGGGGTTGGTGGAGGGGTGGTGGGAAAGAGGGAGGGGGAGGGGGGAGAGGGAGGAGGAGGGAGAGAGGGGAAAGGGGGAGAGGAAAGGAGGGAGAGAGGGGGAAGGGGGTAAGGGGGTAAGGGGGAAGGGAAGGAGGGGTAGGATTGGAGAGGGAAAAGGGAGAGAGGGGAAAGGGTGAAAGGAAAGGAGGGAGAGAGGGGGAAAGACGGGTTGCTGGAGAGGGTGGTGGGAAAGGGGAGAGGGAGGAGGGAGAAGGGGGAAAGATGGGTTGGTGGAGGGGTGGTGGGAAAGGGGGGATGGTGGGAAAGGGGGAGGGGGAGAGGGAGAGAGGGAGAGGGGGAAGGGGGAAATCCGATATTTTAAATAGCTTTATCAAGACCTCAATATTTTTGTCTGTGCAAATCACACACATCTGCACTTGTAAATTGATATACATTCTCATTTATTTTGCCGGCAGGAAAAAAATTTAAAGCAATTTTATTTTCACTTTTATGACTTACAAATATCAAAGCATTTTTTATATATTTGATTAATAACATGCAGCGACAGTAATGGCTTTCATTGAGAGAATAAAATGATGTTTATTCGATTTCATAATAATTCCAAATATATTTCCTTATGAACCATCAACAGAACCTTTCATCTATTTTTTTTTATTTATTTTTTAAAATGAAATTTCCAATCACAACCTGGATTTATTGATCACAAGTCAAAGAACAGTATGATATAATTGCAATATAGCTTGATTGCATATCGTAATTTAGAAGTCAAGTAATAAATGGTGATCATTGATATTAATTAAATGTTTTCTCCTGTTGCGTGAGGGGGGGGGGGTTAAGCGTACATACGTGTGTGTGTTCGTGTATTGTGTATGTGTGTGGGAGGGGGGGGAGGGTATATGCATATTTAGGGAAAGAACGTTGTCTGTCTCTGTCGGTATGCATGTCTGTCTCTCTGTCACATACACATATAAGTGTAGATAAAAGTATACGTGCATATATATATATATACATATATATGTCTCTCTCTCTCTCTCTCTCTCTCTCTCTCAATCTCTCAATCTCTCTCTCTCTCTCTCTCTCTTTATATATATATATATATATATATATATATATATATATATATATATATATATATATATATATATATATAGCTATATCAATTTATCTATCTTTGAGTATATGCACATACCTGCAGACCTCCGAATATCTTTAGTTCATTTTCGTTTTATGAAACTGGGGCTATAAAAACGCTGCTTAAATATACGTGTTTCCTCTTTGACCAATTTTATTTCAGCTGACTGAGTATGCTTTTAATGCTGCCTTGGGTCTATTTTTTTTTATGCCAGTCTATGCGGCGTAGGATTCAGGCTCACGAATAGACATGCACGCGAAGAATCATGCACAAGGAAAGGAGAGACGCACACACACACGCAGACACAGACACAGACACACACACACACACACACACACACACACACACACACACACACACACACACACACACACACACACACACACACACACACACACACACACACACACACACACACACACACACGCACGCACGCACGCACGCACACACACACACACACACACACACACACACACGCACACACACACACACACAGAGGTACAGAGAGACAGACAGAGACCGAGACAACACAACCAAACAGACAGACCGAGAGTGAGATCGAGGCAGAAATACAGACACAGCCAGACGGACGGACAGCAGAGGCATGGCGAGAGAAAGAGACCCGAGAGAGAGAGAGATTCGAGTCCGAGAAGGAAACTGAACCGGATTAAGCGATTCCATTTGCAGACGGAAAGCGCGAGTATTTCAGCGAGAACAGATGATTTGTTTTGACACTATCACGCCAGCCATTGTGTCGATATATCCTCGGCGACGGGCAGAGAGAGAGAGATAGAGAGCCTTTGCCAGTCGCATGCCAAATGGAACAGCTGCCCCGGTGTCTGGACGCGACGTCGCTGATCCCGAAGAGGAAACGGAGAGGAAAGGAAAGGAGAAAAATTGAGACACGTCTTGATCGTGTTCCGCCGCTGTCCTCTTTGTTTACATGGGCTTCCGTTTTCTTTCGGGACGACATCGACGGCGGATTGAGGGGGGGACTTCGCTAGACGATAATATTATTCCTCCTTCCTTTCCTTTATACCTCCCTGCTTCTTCTTCCTCCTTTCCCTCTTCCCTCCCTCTCTTCCCCTCCCCTTCTAGATCCCCATTATCACTCCTCCTTATTCTCCGAGCCTCTCTCCCTTCTCCTTCAGTCCCTCCTCCCCTGTT
>NC_091560.1:2496251-2503751 GCF_042767895.1 Penaeus vannamei | reverse complement strand
CCTCTCTTTCCCCTCCTCCCTCCCTCTCTCTCTTCCCCCTTTTTCCCCTCTTCCCTCCCTCACTTTCCCCTCTCTCTCTCTTCCCCTCACATCTCCCTCTCTTTCCCCTCTTTCCCCCCCTCTCTCTCTTCCCCTCATATCTCCCTCACTTTCCCCTCTCTCTCCCCCTCTTTTCCCTCTCTCTCTTCCCTCACATCTCCCTCTCTTTCCCCTCTCCCCTCTCTCTCTCTTCCTTCACATCTCCCTCTCTTTCCCCTCTTCCCTCCCTCACATTCCCTCTCTCTCTCTTCCCGTCTTCCCTCCCTCACTTTCCCCTCTTTACCTCTCTCTCTCTTCCCCTCACATCTCCCTCTCTTTCCCCTCTCTCCCCTCTCTCTCTCTTCCCTCTTCCCTCTCTCTCTCTTCCCTCCCTCACTTTCCCCTCTCTCTCTCTTCCTCTCTTCCCTCTCTCACTCTTCCCCCTCTTCCCTCCCTCACTTTCCCCTCTCTCTCTCTTCCCTCTCTCTCACTCTTCCCCCTCTTTTCTCTCACTCTCTCTTCCCCTCACATCTCCCTCTCTTTCCCCTCTTCCCTCCCTCTCTCTCTCTTCCCCTCTCCCCCTGTCTCCCCCTCACATCTCCCCAGGTGACGCCTTACCTGGAGACGATCCGAGTGGCTTCAATTTCTTTTCAATATCGCAGCCAATCTGGTTAGGCACCGACCATATTTCTTCAAGCATCTGGGGAGATCCTTGTGAGACAACTTAATCTGCTTTTTTTTCTCTTTCTCTTTCTCTGACTCTTGTCTCTGTTTGTTTGTGTGTTTGTTTGTTTGTTTGTGTGTCTGTGTGTCTGTTTGTTTGTTTGATTGTTTGTCTGATTGATTGTCTGTTTGTGTGTCTGTTTGTTTGTGTGTTTGTTTGTTTGTTTGTGTGTCTGTTTGTTTGTTTGTGTGTCTGTTTGTTTGTTTGTGTGTCTGTTTGTTTGTCTTGTGTGTCTGTTTGTTTGTTTGTATTATTTTTTTTTACCTTTTCGTTTTTTTGTGATGGTTATTTGTTTTTTTTTGTTTTTGTTTTTATCTTTGAAAGGCATTTTTTTCTTTCTCTGTCTGTGTCAGTATGTCTGTCTGTCTGTCTGTATTTTCCTCATTTTCTTCATTCTGCGGTTTGTATTTGATATTTGGGTTTTACTTAGGGTATTAAAATATCTTTGTTCATTCACATTTCTTCATTCTCTGTTTTTTTTCTTTGATTCATATTCTGTATTTTGGTCTTTTCCTCTGTCTCTCTTTCTCTTTGTTTCTGTTTTTCTCTCTCTCTCTTTCTTTCTTGTCTGGTTCTTTCTCTCTGTGTCTCTCAAGTTTCCTCTCTCTCTCCTTGTCTCTTTCTCTCTCTCTCTTTCTCTTCTCTCTCTCTCTCTTCTTTCTTCTCTTCTCTCTCTCTCTTTTATGTTTGGTTCTCTTCCAATCTCTCTCTCTCTCTCTCTCTCTCTCTCTCTCTCTCTCTCTCTCTCTCTCTCTCTCTCTCTCTCTCTCTCTCTCTCTCTCTCTTTGTCTCTCTCTCTCTCTCTCTCTCTCTCTCTCTCTCTCTCTCTCTCTCTCTCTCTCTCTCTCTCTCTCTCTCTCTCTCTCTCTCTCTCCTCTCTCTGTCTTTCTTTCTTTCTCTCTCTCTCTCTCTCTCTCTCTCTCTCTCTCTCTCTCTCTCTCTCTCTTCCTCTCTCTCTCTCTGTGTCTCTGTCTTTCTCTCTCTGTCTCTCTCTCTCTCTCTCTCTCTCTCTCTCTCTCTCTCTCTCTCTCTCTCTCTCTGTCTGTCTGTCTGTCTCTCTCTCTCTCTCTCTCTCTCTCTCTCTCTCTCTCTCTCTCTCTTACTTCATTCTTTATTCTACTTTCTCTTTTCTTTTCTCATCACCTTTTTACCCTTTCCTCTTCTTAACATTTTATATTTACCCTATTTTTATATCCTATCATCCCTTTGATTACCGTTTTTTTTCTATTTTTTGTATTTCTTTTAACCATAGCTTCCTCATATGATAAAAACATGCATAAGATAATGGAGATTAATAGATAAAAAGTGTCCAAGCTTTAACTTCTTCATCAGAATCGGACTTTTTATTTGATTCTCTCCTATTAATAAGAATTAAAACGATTGTAATACTTAATCCCAAATGATAGAACAGGCCATGTCACAGATTATATGTGATTTTATCTTTATTAATAATATAACATAGCCTAGTTGTTCTAGTTATTTTTTTTACATGTTCTTGTCTTTGGAAGCTTAATAGACTTGTTTCTTTGTCTGTCTGTCTTTGTGCTTTGTCTGTGTGTCTGTTGCTATGGTTCTATTTCATTTATTCTGTCTGTTTGTATCTGTGCTTCTCTGTCTGTCTGTATGTCTGTCTGTTTTTATGCTTCTATTTCTTTTTGTTTTTGTATCTGTATCTATCTACCTGTCTATATGTCAGTCTGTTTCTATGCTTCTATTTCATTCTGTCTATTTGTATCTGTATTTATCTGTCTGTCTATATGTTTGTCTGTCCCTGCGCTTTTCTTTCTGTCTGTCTGTTTGTCTTTTTCTGTCTGCCTGTCTGTCTGTTTGTCTCTCCGCTTCTCTGCCTGTGATTTGTCTGTCTACGTATCTGACACTCACTGTCCCTCCTTTTTCTATCTACCTGCCTCTCTCTCTCTCTCTCTCTCTCTCTCTCTCTCTCTCTCTCTCTCTCTCTCTCTCTCTCTCTCTCTCTCTCTCTCTCTCTCTCTCTCCCTCCCTCTCTCTCTCTCTGTTTGTCTATCTCTTTACTCCTCTTTCTCACTGTCTATATGTCATTCTGCTTCTCAGTTACCTTTCTCCTGTCTATCTCCGTATCCCTCTGTCCCTCTCCGCCTTCGTGTTTCTCTGTCTGTCTGTCTGTCTGTCTGTCTGTGTCTGTGCTTCACTGAGTGTCTTCCTCTCAGTCTGTAAGGAAAACTGATGCCGGTATGAGGAAAGACAAAGGGATTTTTAGTTCAGGTAAAGATTTATTTTCTCATTAAGATAATGTTGTTGATGGATATGCTGCCAATGTCAGTGGTGACAGATGGCAAGGCAACAATATTCATGATTAGATCACAAGCTATTATTGAAAGTGAGTGTCTGATGTGCGTGTAAGCATTTTGTCATGAAATAAAAAATGATCGTATTAGAGATTATCACTATATGCATTTATATATATATATATATATATATATATATATATATATATATATATATATATATATATATATATATATATGTGTGTGTGTGTGTGTGTGTGTGTGTGTGTGTGTGTGTGTGTGTGTGTGTGTGTGTGTGTGTGTGTGTGTGTGTGTGTGTGTGTGTGTGTGTGTGTGTGTGGGTCTAGGAACCTCTAGGTATCTATCTAAAATACGGATACCTATATATATATACACACACACACGCACGCACACGCACACACACTCACATACACACACACACACACACACGCACTTCCGTCAAATCAACGCTTGGGTAGATTCCACACGCGCCAAGGTACGTATGGAAGACTGCTATCAATCTTGTAAATAACTGTAAGTATGTCACCTTGCAATTTCCCTGTGACTCTCAAAGGGCTTCCCCCCCTCCCTCCTTTCCCCCCCTTCCCCCTCCCTTCTTCCCCTCCCTCCTTTTCCCCCACTCCCTCCATCCTTCCCCCTCCCTACCTCCTTTCACCCCCTCCTTTTACCCCCTCCCTCCCTCCTTTCCTCCCCCTCCCTCCCTCCTTTCCCCATCACCTCCCTCCTTTCCTCCTCCCTCCCTCCTTCCCCCTCCCTCCCTCCTTTCCCCCTCCCTCCCTCCTTTCCCCTCCCTCCTTTCCTTCCCCTCCCTCCCTCCTTCCCATCCCCTCCCTCCTTCACACCCCTCCCTCCCTCCTTCACACCCCTCCCTCCCTCCTTCCCATCCCTCCCTCCTTCACACCCCTCCCTCCTTCCCCTCCCTCCCTCCTTTCCTCTCCCTCCCTCCCTCCTTTCCCCTCCCTCCCTCCTTATCCCCCCTCTCTCCCTCCTTTCCCTCCCCTTCCCTCCTCTCCTTCCCCCTCCCTCCCTCCTTTCCCCTCCCTCCCTCCCTCCTTCCCCCCCTCCCTCCCTCCTTTCCCTCCCCTTCCCTCCTTTTTTTCCTTTATTGTCTAATCAATGTGGCAACGCGAGAAATTTACCTTTGTTGCTGTCGGTACCTTTTGCAAAAATGAACTTGCGTCACTGAAGTGTGGTTTGCAATGGCGAAATGTCCCGGATGTTGCAAATGAATTCTCAATATTCACGTCTATGTTATCCTTCCCTCTTTCCTATTGTTTTTTTTCTTTCTCGTTGGTTCGTTATCTCCCTTCTTCGATTCAATATTTTCCTTCTCTCTTCTATTTTTTTCCTCTCTCTCCAGTGTTTTTTCCTCTTCTCATATTCTCTCGTTTTCTCATTTTCGTCTTTCTCTTGCTGGTTCGCTATCTCCCTTCTTCGTTTCACCTTTTCCTTCTCTCTTCTATTTTTCTCTCTCTCCAGCGTTATTCCCTCCTTTTCCCTTCTCTCGTTTTCTCCTTTCTCTCTCTCTCTCTCTTCCTCATCCCTGCCTTTAACTTTTCCTCCATGTCTTTCTTTCTTATTCCTGTCTCCCTTTCTCTATTCCTTATCCTTATCTTTACTCTTCTTCTCTCCTCGCTCTCTCTTACCTCTCTCCTCTCCTTACACCTTCTTTCCTTCCTCTCCTCTATTTCTTTCTCAGTTTATTTCCTTCTCACCTTACTCCTCTTTTCTTCTCCTTTCCTCATTCCCTTTTCCTCTCCTCACTCCTTTCCACCCTCTTCTTTCCTCTTCCTCCCTCTTCATCCCACACTTATGTATATTCTCATTCCCCAACTTATCTTTCCCTCCTTTCTTCTCCTTCTATTTCTCCTCTTCATGTCTCTTCTCCTTCCCTTCCTCCTCTTCCTCTCCTTCTCTTTCTCCTCTTCATCTCTCTCCTCTCCTTCTCTTCCTCTATCTGTCCCTCTTTCCTCCTTCTCTTCCTCTTTTTCCCCTCCTCTGCTCCTTCCCTTCCTCCTCCTTCTCTCTCTTCCTCTTCCCTCCTTCTCCTCCTTTTCTTCCTCTTTCCTCCTTTTCTTCCTCTTCCTTCCTCTCTGCTTCTTCCTCTCTCTCCTCTTCCCCTCTCTCCTCTTGCTATTCCCTCCTCTTCTCTCCTCTTTTTCTTTCTCCTCTCTTACTCTCCTTTTCTCATCTTCTCTTCCCAGCATACCCCTTTCGCCCTCTCCTTTTTTCCTCCTTCCCTTAATCTTTCCTTTCCTCCTTCCCTTCCTCCTCTTACCCTCTCTCCTCTATTTCTCTTCCTCCTTCCGTTCCTCCCTCTTCCAATCCTCCCCTTCCTCCTCTCCTTTTCCTCACCTTCTCTTCCCAGCATACCCCTTTCACCCTTTCCATCCCTACCTTCCCTACCCTCCCCTCCCTCACCCCTTTACACCCCCCCACACTCCTTTACGCTCCCCCCCCTCCCCTCACCCCTTCACTCTCCCCCCCTCCCCTCCCCTCACCCCCTTCACACCCCCCCCCCCCCGTCCCATTCACCCCCCCCCCTTCCTCCGTCTAGTTCTACAAGCAGCTGACGCTTCGCCACAGCAGCTGACGTCCGCCCCTTACATGCTAGCTTATGGGCGTGTACGTGGGCGTGTGAGTGTACGGATGCGTGTACATGTGTGCGTATGTATGGGGGTATGGGCGTCGGACCTGTGTGTAGGTATTTGTATGTTTGGTTGCGTGGGCGTGGGCTTGTATGGAGGATTTTGTTTGTATGTTTGTGTACGTGTCTCGATGTTTCATGTATGTAGGGTTTTATATGTGTGTACAGTATGTGCTCTTGTGTTGGCGTGTGCGTGTATGTAGACTTATATATCTATATCTATGTACGCGTGTGTGGGTATGGATATGTACGTTGGTTCACAAATATGTACATGTACAAATGTGCGGACGTGTACATGTATGTAGGCATGCATTTTGTATACACGTGTAATAATAATGTAATAAGATAATAATAATAATAATGTTATAAGATAATAATAATAGTAATGTAATAAGATAATAATAATAATAATATAATAAGATAATAATAATAATTATGTAATAAGATAATAATAATAATTATGTAATAAGGTAACATGAAATCTCGATCAGAAGGTAGAAAATAATGTTATATTATGTTATTGTTTTTCTGTGATGTTATAGTGAGAGAGAACACGGTTATTTGTTCTTGTTGTTTATGAGGGAGGATGGGGGTTGGGGGGAAGGGGGCGGGCATGGGGGGTGGGGTCGGGGGGTCTATAGATGGGCGTGGTGGGCGTGAGAACTTTGCTACGCGGATGGAGATGCTCGTAATGGATAATAAAGATGTGTGAAGAGATAAAATGAAGGATTTTGAGGGAGATGGTGATGGAGAAGAAAAGGAATAGAAGAATTAGTCTTAGTCGTGGGAGTGGGACGAAGAAGAAGAAGAAGAAAAAAAATAAAGAAATGAAGAAGAAGAAGAAAAAGAAAGAAAGAAAGAAAGTCAGAAAGAAAAATGGACAGAAAGAAAGAAAGAAGAAGAGGAAGAAGGTAAAGAAGAAGAAGAGAAAGAAGATGAAGAAGAAAAATAAGAAATAGAAAGAAAGAAAGAAAGAAGAGCATGCAAAGAAAAAGAATGATGAAGAAGAGGAAGAAAAAAAAAGGAAAGAAAAAACGAAAGAGAAATAATGACAAAGAAGGAAAAGAAGAAAAGAAAAACGAACAAGAAAATAAGAAAACAGACAAAGGAGAGAAAAGAAAAGATAAAACATTATGAAAGATACGTATGTGATAGGGAAAAGGAAAGAAAGAGAAAAAAGAAGAGGAATAAGTGAAACATTGAAAGATAGATAAATAAACAACAGAATGGAAAAGAAAATAGTACGAATGAAATTAACTAGATTTAGGTTTTTATAAATGACATAAAGATGGAGAATATCATTTATGTTAAAGCTAAGATGAACAGGGAGATGAGGAAATAACAAAAAGGAAATAAAAGGAGACTAATGATAAAGAAGAGAAAAAGAATAATAATGATGATAGTAATAGCGATAATAATGATAGTAGTGATAAAGATGATAACAGTGATAATGATAATAATCATTGATATCAATAATAATGATAATGATAATGATCAAGAATGGATAAAGATAAAGAAACAGTAGAAGAGAAAGAAATGGAGAGGAAGAGGAAGAAGAAGAAAAAGGAGAGAACTAAGAGGAGGTAGTGTTAATAAAAGAAGAAAAAGAAGAAGCAGAAGAATAATTAGAATTATGTTAAAAGATGATATAAAAAAACAAAAACAAATAATGATAAAGAAGAGAGAGACAGAGACAGATTTTAAAATTCAGACAGAGCGATAAAAATTGTGAGAGACAGAAAGACAGAGAAAAAATTTAAGAGACAGATAGACAGACAGACAGAGAAAGGCTTTGAGAGACAGACAGAAAAAGACAAAGACAGAGA
>NC_091560.1:2478751-2488751 GCF_042767895.1 Penaeus vannamei | reverse complement strand
ACTTGAAAGGAAAATTATGTCATTGCAATAGTTTATAAAAGACAGCTTTATCCCCCCTTCTTCATGCAAACTTTTTCGCTTTTACTTTCAATTATTTTTCTTTAGGGACAAAATAGCTCCAAAATGCATAATTATATATATAAAAAAGGACGTTGACATTTTATCCAGTATTTAAATGCACCCGATTTTTATTTTCATTCTATTTTTTTATTTTTTCTATTTATTTTTTCTTTTAGGATTGTCATATTGTCAACCAAGAATCAAAAAAAAAAAGTTTAAATATATATAAAATTACAGAATAAATGATACAACAGCCTGTGTGGACATGAGTGAATTTTGTAATAAAATACATCTACTACATTAGTTTATTTTCTCTGTATTTATGTCATATTGTTGCTCTTATTGCAGCGATAATGATAGTGAGAGGAAGATGATGAAAATGGGAATAAGAAACACAAGTAAAGGAAGGGATTAGGAATAAGGGTGAGTGTGTGTTTGTTTGTGTGTGAGTGTTGTGTGTACGTGTGTATGTATGTGTGTGTGGGAGAGAATGAGTGAGTGGGTGTGTGTATGTGATTGTATACACATACACATACACACACACACACACACACACACACACACACACACACACACGCACTCACACAAACACATATACAGATATAAGCTGCAGATATATAGACAGGAAAACACACACACACACACACACACACACACACACACACACACACACACACGCACACACACTCACACACACACACACACACACACATCTATTCTCTCATCGACGAACAAATATTAAAACACTTTTTTCCAGCACGGAAATTAGTTCGTAATCCCTTACTATAATAATAAAAAAACAAATAGATAAAAAAAAGGACGGGTTTACTTAGAGAACAAATGAGGAAGGTGAAGAAAGAGGTCAAGGAAGAAGGAAGATGAGGAAAATGAGGAAGAGGAGGAGGAGGAGAATGAGAGGAGTGAGTGTACCAGCTGATGATAATGATGAGGATGATGATAGTTATGATTAAGCTGATGATGATGATATTGTTCATAATAACGAGGGTGGTGATAATGCTGATGATAGTAATAATAACAATAATAATGATAGCAGCTGCAGTAATGATAGTAAAGATGGTACTAATGATTATAATGAGGATAATGACGATAATAATAACAACAATAATTATTATAGTAACGATGATGATGATGATGATGATGATGATGATGATGATGATGATGATGATGATGATGATGATAATCATAATGATAATACCAATAACAATAACAATGATGATAATGATTGTAACAATAATGATAATAATGATAACGATAATAATGAAAATTAAAAAGAAATGTTAATAGAAAATAATGATAATAATGATAATAATATTGATAAGGATAAAACCAGTGTTGATGACAATGACAATACTAATGATAATATTAATAATAACCTATACTATAGATCATGTGCAAATATAATTTATTTAACCCTTTAAAGTACTTAGATTAGAAAGTAGAAAAAAAGAAAGAAGAAATAACTCTCGAAAAAATAATACACAAACGACAGAAAATAATAATAATAATAATAATAATAATAAGAAAAAAATAGAGAGAGAAGTGTGCCTCTCAGCTGATTTTTGTAAACAAAGTAAACACGCTGTGAAAAAGAGAGATTTCTCAGTCGATAGAAAATGTAAACAACAGTAGATTTTTTTTATTTTTTATTTTTTGTAAATTATTATTCTTTAATTGGGCATAACAAGGAATGACATGATTAATACTGACAATGATAGTAATGATAATATCAACCAAAATATTAATGATAATGCAGACAATAGGGGTGATTATTATATTAATGAAGGTGATAAGGGTTACAATAATGATCATGATACTATTAACTAGAATGATGAGGGAGATGATGAATTAATAATGATAATGATGATAACGATAGCGGTCACAGTATGAAATGGAGGTGAAGGAAGAAGCGAGAATAGGTGTGGATAACATAAAAGATGAATTTGAGTCTGGATCTCTCTCTTCCTCTCTCTTTGTCTCTCTTTTTCTCTCCTTCTCCCTCACTTCCTTTCTCCCTTTCTCCTCCCATCCGTCCTCCTTCCTCTCTCACTTCCTTCCTTTCTCCCTTCTCCCCCCATCCGTCCTCCTTCCCTCACTTCATCCCCTTCTCCCCTTCCCCCAACCCCCTCCCTCTCTCCCCTCCTCCCTCCCCTTCTCCTTCGACTCACAATCTACCCCCCCCCCCCCCGCTTCTCCCTCTCCCCACTACTACATCCTCCTATCCCTCTACCCTACCCCCCCCTCTCCCTTCCTCTAACTCCTCCCCTTACCCCTTATCCTCCTCTTTGCTCCTACCCTCCCCCCTACCCCATTGCCCTTCCCCTTCCCCTTTGCCTCCTATTCTCCCTACTCCATACTCCCTCCCCCCCCTACCCACCCCCTGCCTCACACCCCCCTCCCCTCCCCCTACCTCTTATCCCCCTCTCCCCCCCTGCCTCTTCTCCCCCTCTTTCCCCCTCCCCATTGCCTCACCCCCCTCTTCCCCCTTGCCTCTTACCCCCCCCCCCCGTGACCTTGGCAAGCGCAGCCTCAGTTCGAGTTTCTGAAAGATAAAATAACAGATAATAGTTGATGTTTATTGTAGACATAAATGGCGACAGGTTTAGCATCCCCTTCTCCCTCCCCCCCTCCCCCCTTTATCCGCCTCCCCGACCCCCCCACCCCCCATTTGCGGCGAATGGGGTTCAGGAAATAATAATAATTACCATTATCGTCCAGTTTCGTTTAATTACGATAAAGAATAATAATAATAATAATAAAAAAAAATATATATATAGTTTTTTTTTCTGTGTGGGATGGGGTGGGGTGGGGTGGGGTAGGGGGGTGTTCTTATCTCTAAAGGGGTTCTTATCATTCTTTCTGTAAGTTATTTATCTATTTATCTATTCGTATTTTTGTTTCTTTTTAGAAGTAGGATTATAACCATGAGGCTATTTATCCATCGTTGATAATTTGTTTAATTAATTTTCTTTATTCATTTAGCGTAATAAACTTCTCTCAGAATTTTGTTTCATCAACTATTTTCAGACATTTTTTCCCATTAATTTCATCATCATCAGTATTTAGTCCAATCAGCTTATAAATAATAGAATACCTATCATAAGTACAACACCTGTCATCAGGGACTCGAGATTAAAAAAAAAAAAAAAAAAAAAAAAAAAAAAAAAAAAAAAAAAAACGAAAAAAAAAAAATTATATATATCTACAATTACTATTAATAATAATAAAAAATTATAATTACCTTCTTGCTCGCTATACCTTGGATAAACTCGACGATTTTTCACTATAAAAGGGTGACGCTTCGATTAATATAATGACTCTATCATCAACCTAAGTTTCCTTTATCCCTGAAAAAGAGGAGAAAGTAGAACGGTATCTGCTCGTGTCTTACCTGTAATTAATCATGGATATTAGTGTGTTGGAACGTCCCTGAGAGAGAGAAAAGGGAAGAAAGAGAGAGAGAGAGGGAAGAAAGGAAGAGAGGGAGAGAGAGAGAGAGAGAGAGAGAGAGAGAGAGAGAGAGAGAGAGAGAGAGACAGAGAGAGAGAGGGAGGGAGGGAGGGAGGGAGGGAGCGAGGGAGCGAGGGAGAGAGAGAGAGAGAGAGAGAGAGAGAGAGAGAGAGAGAGAGAGAGAGAGAGAGAGAGAGAGAGAGAGAGAGAGAGAGAGAGAGAGAGAGAGAGAAGAGAGGAGAGAGAAAGTGTAAAATCCCCCCCCCCCCCCAAAAAAAAAAAAAAAAAATTAAAGGGGAATGGGATAGCGTTACGAAATGGAGAATCGTGAATAATTAGAATGATGATGAAGAAGAGGAAAGGGGAAAAGAAGAAAAAAACAAGAAATGAAAGAAGAAAGTGAGATATAGGAGTGGGAAAAAAGGAGATAAGATAAGTAGAACAAGAAGAAGATGAACACAAAGAAGAAGAAATTGATGATGAAGCAGTGGGAAAAAAGAGAGAAGATAAGTAAAAGAAGAAGAAGCAGAAGAACAACAACACAAAGAAGATGAAGAAGAAAAAAAATTGATCAAGAATAAGAAGAATTTGATGAAGAAGAAGAAGAGGAAAAAGAAGAAGAAGAAGAAGAAGAAGAAGGAAAAGACAAAAGAGAGAAAAACAAGAAAAAGAGGAGACACAAAAAAGAAAAATAGCAAAAAGGGTGGAAAGGAAGAAAGACAGAATAAGATTCCTTTAAAAAAAGGTAGAATAATGTGAAAGAAAGAAAGAGGAGGTGGGATAGGAAGAAGGAAGGAAGAGGAGGGTCAAGAAAAAAGGAATAGTGAAAAGGTCGAAGGAGGAAAGAAATGAGGAGGAAAGAGGAAGAGTGAATGAGAAGGATGAAGGATGAAGAAGATAAAGAGGAACAGAAAGACAGGAGGAAAAAGGAGGATGATGAATATCGACGAGGATGGAGGAGCAGATAATTAAGGAAGAAAAAGGAGGAGTGGAAAATTGAGGAGGAATGAGGAGGGAGAGAAGGCAGAAGAGAGAATTAAGGAAGAGAAAAGGAAGTGAAAGAAAAGGAGAAAATTAAGGAAGAGAAGAGAATTATGGAGGAAAGAGAATTAAGGAGGAAAAGGGAAAAGGAGGATAAGGATAAGAAGGAGGAGAAAATCAAGGAAAAAATTAAGAAGGAGAAGGAAAGAATTAAGAACGAAAGAAAATTAAGGAAGAGGAGGAGAAGAAGGAGAGAATAAAGTACGAAGGAAAATTAAGAAGGAAGAAAAAAAAGAATAGTAGAAGGAGAAGGAGAGAATTAAGTATGAAGCAAAAATTAAGAAAGAAGAAAAAAAAGAATAGTAGGAGGAGGAGAGAATTGAATACGAAGGAAAATGAAGGAACAAGAAAAAAGAAAAGGAGGAGGAGGAGGAAGGAGAGAATCGAGTACGAAGGAAGAAAAAAGAAAAAGAAGAGGAGGAGGCGGAGGAGAGAGACGATTGAGTACGAAGGAAGAAAAAAGAAAAAGAAGAGGAGGAGGCGGAGGAGAAGGAGAGAATCGAGTACGAAGGAAGAAAAAAGAAAAAGAAGAGGAGGAGGCGGAGGAGAAGGAAAGAATCGAGTACGAAGGAAGAAAAAAGAAAAAGGAAGAGGAGGAGGGAGAGGAAGAGAATCATGTCATTCCGTCGACGCTGCAATTTTGTGATGAATAATGGCAGGCGAGTTTCACAGACCACTTGAGCGAAATCATCACAGCCGGAGGGGGACCGAACCCCCCCCCCCCCTCTCGCTTCTCCTCTCGCCTCCCCTTTGGCCAACCCCCCCCCCTCCTCCTCCTTTTATTATCTAGGAAGAGGGAGAGGAGGAGGTGGTGGTAGAGAGGGAGGTGATAATAATAATGATAATAATAATGATAATGATAATAATAATGATAATGATAATGATAATGATAATGATGATAATAATTATAATAGAAATGATAATGATAATGATAATAATATTTATAGTAATAATAATAATGATAATGATAATAATAATAACAATAATAATGATAATAATAATAATAGTAATAATAATAATGATAATAATAATTATTATTATCATAATAATGAGAATGATGATAATAGTAATAATAATAATAATAATGATAATGATAATGATAAAGATTATAGTAGCAGTAATAATAGGAATAATAATAATGATACGATTAATAATAATAATGATAATAATACTAATGATTATGATAATAATGATAGTAATACTAATGATAATAATGAAAATAATGATAATGATAGCAATGATAATAAAGATATTAGTAGTAATAATGCTACTAATAAAAATGATAATAATAATAATAATAATAATAATATTACTACTACTACTACTACTAATAATAATATGATAACATTTCAATTTGATTCCATTTGTTATAATGATTATTCTTGATGTGATAAGCCGTCTATTTTGCTTCTAAATTAGCCCCTGTGTGGAAGGCATGGGCGGGGATACCATCTTCTGGCGGTGCGGAGTTTGAACGCGGGTTAGCAAGATTGATAGACGAGTAGGCTACCGCTGCACCACACAGCTGGAGGATAAGGAGGAAGAGAAAGAGGAGGCAGAATAGGAGAAGAAGGAGGAGGTGGAGGTGGAGGAGGAGGAGGAGGGGGAAGAGGAGGAGGAAGAGGAGGAGGAGGAAGAGGAGGAGGAAGAAGAGGACGACGACGAGGAGTAAGAAAGAGAGGGGGAAGATTAGAAAAAAGGAAGAGAAGGAGGAGGTAGAGGAGAGGGAGGAGGAGGACGGGGAGGAGGGGAGGTGGTGGTGATGCAAAAAGGAGGAGGAGGGAGAAAGGGGAGGAGGAAAAGGAAAAGAAGGAGGCAGAAGAAGAAGAGGAGGTGGAGGAGGAGGAGGAGAAGGAGGAGTAGGAAGAGGAGGAGAAGGATGATGATGAATGATGATAACGAGGAGGGAGAGTGGATGGTGGAAAAGAAGGAGGATGAGAAGGAAGAAAAAGAGGAGGAGGGATAGTAGAAGAAAAAGAAGGAAGAGATAGAGGAGTTGGTGAAGGGAAAAGAGAGGAATGAGAAAAATGAGAAGTAGAACAAAGAGAAGAAGACGATGGAGAGAAAAAGAAAATAAAGCAAGAAAGAGATTTAGAGAAAAGGAGGAGAAAGAGAAACTAAAAAGAAAGAAAAGAAGCAAAATGAAAAAAAAGAAGTTAGGAAACAAGGATATGCATAAAACAAAATAAGATAATGAGAATGAAACTCTTAGACGTTCATCAACAAGATTAAACAAAGAACATCAAAAAAGAAAAAGAAATAAAAAGGAGGGGAGGAGGAGAAGGAGAAGGAGGTCACAAGGACTCACAAGCAAATGTCCTTGCAAGATGAAAGACCTCACCCCAAAGACCTATCAACATCCAGCGCAATGTCACTGTTGATTCTTCCTCTTCCCCCTCTTCCTCTTTCCTCTCTCTGACCTTTGACCTCTCGCAATTTGCAAATTATTCGCCAGCTTTCTTGACCCCCCCCCCCCCCCCCAAAGACACAATCAGGAGCAAGCCAGAGGGTGAGTTTCATTACACTTCAAACTTTGTTCATCTTGCTGGGGAGACAGAGGCCGAGAGTTGCACGGAGTTGCAGGGTTTGCGCAAGGAAGGAGAGAAGAAGAAGAGAAGGAGGAGGAGGAGGAGGAAGAAGAGGAGGAGGAGGAGGAAGAGGAGGACGACGAAGAGCAAGTGAGAGAGGAGGAAGATTAGAAAAGGGAGAAGGAGGAGGAAGAGGAGGAGGAGGAGGAAGAGGAAGACGACGAAGAGCAAGTGAGAGAGGAGGAAGATTAGAAAAGGGAGAAGGAGGAGAGAAGAAGAGGAGGAGGAGGAGGAAGAGGACGACGACGAAGAGAAAGTGAGAGAGGAGGAAGATTAGAAAAAGGAGAAGGAGGAGGAAGAGGAGGAGGAGGAGGAGTTGCACGGAGTTGTAGCGTTTGCGTGTGTCCTTTTGGCGTCTTCGGTGGGGAGGTCAAGGTGGGGGGGGGGGGGGTGCGACTTGCAATGTTTTCGGGGTGGAGAGGAAGAAGGAGGAGGACGAGGAAAAGGAAGGAAGGAGAGAAGAAGAGGAGGAGGAGAGGAGAAGAAGAAGGAGGAGGAGAGGAAAAGGAAGGAAGGGGAGAAGAAGAGAAGGAGGAGAGGAAGAAGGAGGAGGACAAAAAGAGGAAGGAAGGAGAAGAGAGGAGAGGAAGAAGGCGGAGGAGGCGAGGAAAAGGAAGGAAGGAGAAAAGAAGTGGAGGAGGAGAGGAGAGGAAGAAGGGGGGGGACAAAAAGAGGAAGGAAGGAGAGAAGAAGAAGAGGTGGAGGAGGTGGAGGAGGAGAGGAAGAAGGAGGAGGACAAAAAGAGGAAGGAAGAAGAGAAGAGGAGGAGGGAGAGGAGAGAAAGACGGAGGAGGAGAGAAAAAAGGAAGGAAGAAGAAGAGGAGGAGGAGGAGGAGGAGGAAGAGGTTGACGACAAGGAGCAAGAGAGAAAGAGGAGGAAGATTAGAAAAAGGAGGAGGTAGAGGAGGAGGAGGAAGAGGAGGAGGAGGAGGAGGAGGAGGAGGAGGAGGAGGAGTTGATGGTGTTGCAAAAAGGAGGAGGAGGAAGAGAAAGGGAGAGGCGTTGATAAAAAAGGTAAATTTTGATAGAAATAATGAGAAATTATTGCACTGCAACGATGGATAAAATAATTCTCATGATACAGTATTGATAAAAAAATACGATAGTAATTAGCATTAATAACATAAATGAATAAAGACCTGACATTATGCATTTAAAGATACAATAACAATAAGATTAAAAGTCAGCAACCTTTTTTAAACAAAAATAACTTTAAAGTGAATTTAAGAATACTTACAACAAATGTTCACTGTTCAATATCTTTAACTTTGTTTATACAATCTGTACAGATTATATTTTTATGTTATATATCATCTTTATAGTATTGATTATCTTTATATCATATTTATATTCAACATAAGAAAGGGAAGAGGAAGAGAACAGGAAAAAGAGAGAAGAAAGGGGAATAGGGAAAGGAGGAGGAAGAGGAAAAAAAAGGAGGAGGAGAAGGAGAAGGAAGAATACAGGAAAGGGAGGAAAACAGGAATAAGAAGAGGATGAGGAAGAAGAAAAGGAAAAGGAGGAAGAAGAGAATAGATGAGGAAGAAAAGGAGGTTGAGGAGGAGGAGGAGAAGGAAGAGGAGGAGAAAGAGGAGGAGGAGGAGAAGGTGGAGGAGGAGGAAGAGGAGGAGGAGGAAGAGGAGGAGGAGAAGGAGGAGGAAGAGGAGGGGAAAGAGGAGGAGGGGGGGACAAAGAAAACGGAGGAAAAGTAGGAGAAGGATGATGATGAAGAGGAAGCGATAGAAGAAGAGGAAGAGGGAGAGGAAGAGGAGAATAAGGGGGAAGAAGAGAAGAAGGAGAAGGAAGAAGAAGAAGAGGAGGTTGAAGGAGGAGGAGGAGGAGGAGGACGTGCAAGAGGAGGGAGAGGAGGAGGAGGGGGAGGAAGGAGGAAAGAAAACGAAGGAGGAGATACATATACATGAGACATACATAATAATTGTTTTGAACTCTCGGATGTGTGGAAAATAAAGGCGAGAAAAGAACGAAGGATGATAAACATACCAAGAAAAAGTCAGAAAATAAAACAAATCTTTTCTAGGCAAAGTTACGAAAAGAAGAGCAACAAAAACTAAAAAAAAAGAAGAAAAAGAAAAAAAAGATAACTAACTTATGTAATAATATGAAATCATAGAAGTTACTGAAATGATAGAAATTATAGAAAAAAATAGAAATTATGAAGAAGAAACATTCATGTATATGAAGAAAGACAGACAGACAGACAGACAGTAAAAGACATCCCAGATACACTGTATTTTTTATTCATACAAAATACGAATATGAATTCCTAAGCAAAAGAGTAAATATTGGAGATAGAGTAAAATAGCGAAAGAAATATATTCAAAAGTGTGATTAGTTATAAGAAAATAAATCGAAAAACAAAGAGAAACGAAAGAAAAAGAAAAAGAAAAAAATCTGCAAATTTCAATAAATCGAAAAACAAAGAAAAAAAGAAAGAAAGAAAGAAAAAATGTGATACTTTCAGAACCCCAAAATATTATAAGATGGAAAAAGAATAGATGGGAATAGAGAGACAAGCAGATAGATAGGTGAATAGATAAATAGATAGGTGAATAGATAGATAAATTGGTGAATAGATAGATAGATTAATAAAATGAAATTCAGAGAAATACCTGACGATCTGCAAATTATAATGAAAATGTCAACCAACTGTATGAAAATGTGCCATTGAATTGCAAAATAATAAACGGAACCCTACACATGAGTTAAAAATTTAGATGAGAAAGAAGAAGAAGAAGAAGGAGAAGAAGAAGGAGAGAAGAAGAAGAAGAAGGAGAAGGAGAAGGAGAAGAAGAAGGAGATAGAGATAGAGATAGAGATGGAGA
>NC_091560.1:2468751-2471251 GCF_042767895.1 Penaeus vannamei | reverse complement strand
TACGGTTGACTTATTAACTTTCAACTGAATCTATTATTTCCTTTATACATCATTTATACTGTATCCCCTTTCGTACACATTTCCTCTTATTCCTTCTTCTCTTTCTCCCCTTGATGCTTCTTCCTTCCATCATTCCCTTTTCAACACTAATCCCTTCATCTTCCAATTCCTTTTCTTTGCGATCTTCTCTCTCCGCCTCCTACTCCTCTTCCTTAATTTCATTCTATCTTTAACTCTATTTTCCTTCATCTACCACGTCTCCCTTATCCACCTTTCTCTACTACATTTTTTTTTTTCGTTTTTTTCTTTCCTTCTCCCTTTCTTCTACCTCCTTTCCTCCTTCCTTCCTCTATTCCCCGTTCTCCTCCTCCTATTTCTCTCCTACACCTTCATATTCTCTTCCCCCTCTTCCTATTTCTCCCCTTCCTCTTCTCTTCCTATTCCTCTCCTTCCACTCTACGTTAAATCGTCATCCCCGTTCTCCACTTCTCTCTCCTCACTCCTTCTCTACTCTTCGCTTCCTACTTCGTATTTTCTTCCTCATTCTTCTTCTTCTTCTTCTTCTCTTTCTCATCACCCTATTCCGCCTCCTCCTCCCTCCTCCCTCTTATTCTTCTTCCTGCCTCTTACCCTTCTCCTAATCCTCTCTTCCTCCTCATCCCCTTTCACCACTTTTCCCTCCATCTCCACCTTTACCTCCTCCCTCCTCCCTCCTCCTCGCCGTTTCCCTCCCCTCCTTTCTCCCCTCCTTCCCTCTTACTCCCCTTTCCCTCCCACCCCTCCTCTCCTCTTCCCCCTTCCTCTCCTTCCTCCCCCTCCTCCCCTCCTCTCCTCTCTCTCCCCACCCCCCCTCCTACCCTCTCCTCCTCCTCCTCCTCCCCCTCTCCCCTTCCCCTTCCTCCTCCTTCTCCCTTTCCCTCCTCCCTCTCCCCCCTCACTTCTTCCATCTCCCTCCCTCCTCCACCTCCCCACCCCCTCTCCCTCCTTCCTTCCTCCTCCTCCTCCTCCTCCCCCTCTCCAAACCCCCTCCCTCCTCTCCCTTTCCCTCCTCCCCCCTCCTCCATCCTCCTAATACCCCCTCCCCCTCCTTCCTCCTCCCCCCACCACCTCACGCGTTTCCGTTCATCTCGCGAGAGTTAAATGACTTATGACTTTAATCTTGTAAATTACCAGCGTCTTAAAGATGGTCGTAAGTGGCTGTTCCGTTTCATTTCGTTCAGGCAGCTGTAGTGATCTTATTTTTTTTCTTTTCTTTTTTTATTTTGCTTCTAATTTTTTGTCTGTCTGTCTGTTTGTCTGTCTGTCTGTCTCTTTTTCTCTCTCGATATTATTGATATAGTTCTTTTCTGTCTGTTTCTTTTCTCTCTCTTTTTCTCTGTCTGACTGTCCTGTACTGTCATCTCTTCTTTCTCTTTCTATTTCTCTTTCTCTCTCTCTCCCATTCCTTCCCATTCCTCTTCTCTTCGCCCCTCTCTCTCTCTCTCTCTCTCTCTCTCTCTCTCTCTCTCTCTCTCTCTCCCTCTCTCTCTCTCTCTCCCATTCCTTTTCCATACCCTTCTCTTCGCCTCTCTCTCTTCCCTATCAATTTTCCTCCTTCCCCCTTCACCTCTCTCTCTCTGTCTGTCTCTCCCTCTCTCTCTCTCTCTCTGTCTCTGCTTCTCCAACCCCCCTCTCTCTCTTTCTCTCTCTCCCTATCCCTTTTCTCTCTCTCTCTCTCTCTCTCTCTCTCTCTCTCTCTCTCTCCCCCCTTCTCTCTCTCTCTCTCTCTCTCTCTCTCCCTCCCCCTCTCTCTCTATCCCTCCCCCCTTATCTCCCTCCCCCCCCCTCTCTCCCTCTCTCCCTCTCCCTCACTCTCTCTCTTTCTTCTAAACCCAACTATCGTTCTCGTAATACAAACTGTGCATTCATTTGCAACGGAAGACTAACAGGCTTATCAAATTAGCAATTAGTGAGAGGGTCCAGCTAATTCTAAGACATCGATATATCTCGGTTGTTCGAGCGAGTGTAAAGGTGCTGTTAGGCTCAGCTAATAAGGTTCAATTATATAAAAAAAAAACGTTAATAAGGTTCAATTATATAAAAAAAAACGTTAATAAGGTTCAATTATAAAAAAAAACGTTAATAAGGTTCAATTATATAAAAAAAACGTTAATAAGGTTCAATTATATAAAAAAAACGTTAATAAGGTTCAATTATAAAGAAAAGAAAAAAAATAAGGTTCAATTATATAAAAAAAAACGTTAATAAGGTTCAATTATATAAAAAAAACGTTAATGAGGTTCAATTATATAAAAAAAACGTTAATGAGGTTCAATTATATAAAAAAAAACGTTAATAAGGTTCAATTATAAAGAAAAGAAAAGAAAAAAAAACGTACGAAAAATAGGTGGAAATTAGGTATTCATCAGAGGCGTGTGTTTCAGTTTTCCTTCCTCTCCCTTCCCCCCCTTTCTTCCCCTCCCTCCTTCCCCTCCTTTTTTTCATTACCCCTCCGTCATAA
>NC_091560.1:2423751-2433751 GCF_042767895.1 Penaeus vannamei | reverse complement strand
AATTTCTCCCAAGAAGCCGAACCTCCACCATCTTGAAGACGCCTTAGGATCCCGCCCAGTTTCACTCAAAGGATTCAACTCTCTACATATTTATCAATGACATTAGCCAAGCAGGAAATTAAGTCAACAGAGCCAGACGACGAGGAACGACATGAGCCAAAAAAAAAGAAAAGAAAAAAAGGGGGGGGGGTAGAAGTTGGGAGATGGAGGGAGGGAGGAAGGAAGGAGGAAGGGGGAAGGAGGGAGGGAGGGTGGATGGAGGATGGAGGGTGGAGGATGGAGGAGGGAGGATGGAGGGAGGATGGAGGAAGATGAATAACAGCAATAAGGAAAAAAAGAAAAAATAAAAAGGAGAAGAAGTTGGGAGATGGAGAAGAAGGAAGGAGGAAGGAGGGAGGATGGAGGAGGAAGGAGGAAGGAGGAGGAAGATGAATAACAGGAATAAGGAAAAAAAGGAGAAGAAAAAAATAAGAAAAGGGAGTAGAAGTTGTGAGATGAAGAAGGAAGAAGAAGGAAGGAGGAAGAAGGAAGAAAAATAACAACAACAAGAAAAAAAAGGAAAAAAAGAGAGACAAAAGAAAAAAAACGAACATTTCTGATTAAAAAACATTGTCCGAATCCCTTCCAGCGTCTTGAGAATTTCTTAAGGTACAGTTTGCCAAGAAATTGCTTCTCCCTGAGGAGTAAAATCTTGTCTATTTTTGTGCATGGGAGCCGAGGCAAGAGAAAGGGGGGGTGGGGGGTGGGGGGAAGGGTTAGGTCTAGGGGAGGAGGGGGGAGAGATATGTAGCATACATAGTTGTTATTAATCAGTCGTCGGTCGGTTGAGGGAGGGAGGGGGTGGGGGAGGGAGGGTGGAGAGGAGGGAGGGGTGGGGGAGGGAGGTGGGGGAAGGAGAGTGGGGGAAGGAGGGGTGGGGGAAGGAGAGAGAGGAGAGAAAGGAGAGAGAGAGAGAGAGAGAGAGAGAGAGAGAGAGAGAGAGAGAGAGAGAGAGAGAGAGAGAGAGAGAGAGAGAGTGAAGGAGGGAGGAGGAAGAGAGGGAGAAAGGGAGTGAGGGAGCGACGGAGAGAAGGGAGAGATAGAGAAAGGGAGAAAGGGAGGGAGATATGGAGAGAGGGAGGGTGATAAGGAGAAAGCAAAAGAGGAAGAGGGAGGGAGGGAAGGAGAGAGAAGGATTGAGAGGAAGGGAGGGTGGGACGGACGAAAGAAGGAGAGGGAGGGAGGGAGGGAAGGAGAAGGGGGGGGGGTCAGAAAGGGAAGGGGTTAACGATTATCCAGAGAGAAGGAGTATGGGATGGGGGAGAAAAAGAGGGAGAGGGGGAGGGAAGAAGAGAGAAGGAGGGAAGGAGAAAAGAGGAAGAAGGGGAGACTATAAGAATATTGGGACAGCATAAAAGAGTAGAAGAGGGGTGGAGAGGATGTAGGTGTGGAAAGAGGGAGGGAGAGAGGGAAGGAAGAGGAGAGGGAAAAAGGGAGATTAGAAGAAAAAGAATAGGGATATATCTTGAGGAAAGAAGGGGGGGAGTAGGAAGGGCGGGTATTGTAGGAAGAGGGAAGGGGAGAGAAAGGGAAGAGATTAGAAATGGAAGGGGGGATAGGAAGAGAGAAAAAAAGTGGGATAGGAAGAGAAAAGGGGATAAAGAAGGGAGAGAGGAGAAATGAACGGGAGATAAAGAATAGGAGATATGAATATAGAAGCAATGAGAAGGAATATAGAAAGGATGACTGAAGGGAAATAGAAAGAGGGAAAAGAAAGGGGAGAAGAGAGAGAGAAAGAGATAGATAGATAGATAGAAATAGAGATAGACAGACACGAGACAGAGAGAGAGGGAGAGAGAGAGAGAGAGAGCGAGAACGAGAGACAGAGAGAGAAAGAGAGACCGACAGAGAGAGAGAGAAAGAGAGAGAGAGAGAGAGAGAGAGAGAGATATTAAAGAGAGAGAGAGAGTAAGAGAGGGAGAGAAAACACCAGTAGCAATCATTCTTTTAATTACCAATTTGAGTTCTTTTTGGCTAGATTTAAGAGTAATTTCCAATCTCACGGAAGGTACTTGAGAAAAAGGTAGTACGTGGTTTCTCCCCTTCACCCCCCCCCCCCGTCTCCTCCTCCCCTCCCCCTCCCTCCTCTTTTCCACGTTATCTTAATCTTCCCTCTCCCTTTTCGCTTTCCCTTCGTTCTTCCCTTCCTTCCTTCCTTTTCCCATTTTCTCTTTTTTTCTTAACCCTTTCCTTCACTTTTTACCTCTTTTTCCCTTCTCTCTTTTCTTCTTCTCTTTCTTTTCCTGTCTCATCGTGCTCTCTCTCCTTTCCCTCTTTCCTTCGCTTTTTCCTTTCTTCCTTCTGTTTACTCTCTTGTTTCTTTCCCCTTTTATCAACTTCCTCTCTCTCTCTCCCTTTCATTCGCTTTTCCCTTCTCCTTTCTCCTTTCCCTTATCTCCTTCTCCCCTCCACATTCCGTTCCTCCTTTGTCTCTCATTCCACTTTCCCCAATTTCCCTTCTCCTCTCCTCCTTTCCTCTCCCTTTCCATCCACATTTCCCTCTCCTCTCTCTCCTCTCCTTTCCCTCTCCGTCTCCCTTCCTCTCCACATTCCTTCCACCTCCCTCTCTCCCTCTCGCTCCTCCTCCCTCCCTCTCCTTTCCTCCCCGTTCTCCAACCCCCTCCTCCCTCCCCTCCCTTTACTCCCCCTTCTCCAGCCCCCCTTCCTCCCTCCCTCCCTTTCCTCCCCTTCTCCACCCCCCTTCTCCCTCCCCTCCCTTTCCTCCCCCTTCTCCAACCCCCTTCTCTCCCTCCCCTTCCCCCTTCTCCCCTTTCTCCCTCAGCCTCTCCTCTCCCCCTCCCTCCCCCCTTTTCACCCCCTCACCCCCACTCAATTAACAACTTACACTTGCGTCTCAAATCAAACTCATCTTAAGTTACTCAAGATTATAAAGAAAAGTAGCAAAGCAAAGCGAAGAATAGAGAGAGAGAGAGAGAGAGAGAGAGAGAGAGAGAGAGAGAGAGAGAGAGAGAGAGAAGAGAGAGAGAGAGAGAGAGAGAGAGAGAGAGAGAGAGAGAGAGAGAGAGAGAGAGAGAGAGAGAGAGAGAGAGAGAGAGAGAGAGAGAGAGAGAGAGAGAGAGAGAGAGAGAGAGAGAGAGAGAGAGAGAGAGAGAGAGAGAGAGAGAGAGAGAGAGAGAGAGAGAGAGAGAGAAGAGAGAGAGAAGAGAGAGAGAGAGATAATTTGCATCGATCTTTCGTAAGGTCTAGGAGAAGAAAAAGAAGAAAAAGAAAAAAATGATAGCATGAGATACAGAGAAGAAGAGAAGAAGAAAAAGAAGAAAAAACGTCTTTGGTAATTTGAAGAAATCAATTAGAAAATTATAGGATGAGGAGAAAGAGGAATGGGAGAGGGAAGAAAAAGAAGAGAAAGATGGAAGATAGGCAGAGGAGGAGAGTAGGAGAAAGAGGTGTGGGAGGGGAAGAGGAGAAAGAGGAAGAAGACGGAAGTATGGGAGAGGAGGAGAGGAAGAAGAGAAAAAGAAAGAGGTGTCTTTCTCTCTTTCTCTCTCTCTCTCTCTCTCTCTCTCTCTCTCTCTCTCTCTCTCTCTCTCTCTCTCTCTCTCTCTCTCTCTCTCTTTCTCTCTTTCTCTCTTTCTCTCTCTCCCTCCCCATTTCTCTCTCTCCCTCCTTCTTCCTCACTCCCCTCACCTCTCTCTTTCCCTCCTCCCGCTCTCCCTCCATCCTCACCTCCCTCTCCTCTCCTCTCATCTCTCTCCTTCTCACCCAACTTCTCCCTCCATCCCGTCCCTCCACTCCACCCCTTCAGCAACTACCCCTCCCCTCAGCACCCCCCCCCCCAAAGCTCCACTCCACCCCTCCCCTCTTTTCCCCCTCAACAACCCCCCCAAGCTCCACTCACCCCACTTTCACCCCCAAACTCCACTCCACCCCCTCTCCCTCCCCCTTTCAGCCCCTCCACCCCCATCTCTTCCCCCCTCAAACACCTCCCCCAACCCACCCCCACACCCCCACCCAAGCGCCAAACTTCGTCCCCGGCAGAACACCTTGTTACGCGCGCGAGAAAAGAGAGCGACCTTTTCCCCCCAAGATCCAATTCCCGGCTGAGATGGTCGTCGGTGTTTGTCTTTTGCCGGGACAAACAGGGGGAACGTGTCGGAGGCGGCGAGGGAGGCGAGGGAGGCGAGGGAGGCGAGGGAGGCGAGGGAGGCGAGGGAGGCGAGGGAGGCGAGGGAGGCGAGGGAGGCGAGGGAGGCGAGGGAGGCGAGGGAGGCGAGGGAGGCGAGGGAGGCGAGGGAGGCGAGGGAGGCGAGGGAGGTGAGAGGGAGGAGGGGAAGGGAGGCGGGGAGGCGAGGAGGGGAAGAGGGAAGCCGAGGGGCGAGGGAGGCGAGGAGGAGGCGGGGAGGCGAGGAGGCGGGGAGGCGGGGAGGCGAGGAGGCAAGGAGGCGGGGAGGCGAGGAGGCGAGGAGGCGAGGAGGCGAGGAGGCGAGGAGGCGGGGAGGCGAGGAGGCGAGGAGGCGGGGAGGCGAGGAGGCGAGGAGGCGAGGAGGCGGGGAGGCGAGGAGGCGGGGAGGCGGGGAGGCGAGGAGGCGAGGAGGCGGGGAGGCGAGGAGGCGAGGGGAAGCGAGGGGGGCGAGGGAGGCGAGAGAGGCGAGGGAGGCCAGGGAGGCCCGGGAGGCGAGGGAGGCGAGGGAGGCGAGGGAGGCGATGGAGGCGATGGAGGCGAGGGAGGCGAGGGAGGCGAGGGAGGCGATGGAGGCGATGGAGGCGAGGGAGGCGAGGGAAGCGAGGGAGGCGATGGAGGCGAGGGAAGCGAGGGAGGCGATGGAGGCGAGGGAGGCGAGGGAGGCGATGGAGGCGATGGAGGCGAGGGAGGCGAGGGAAGCGAGGGAGGCGATGGAGGCGAGGGAGGCGAGGGAGGCGAGGGAAGCGAGGGAGGCGATGGAGGCGAGGGAGGCGAGGGAGGCGATGGAGGCGATGGAGGCGAGGGAGGCGAGGGAGGCGAGGGAGGCGAGGGAGGCGAGGGAGGCGATGGGGGGCGAGGGAGGCGAGGGAGGCGAGGAGGCGAGGAGGCGAGGAGGCGAAGGAGGCGAGGAGCGAGGAGGCGAGGGGGGCGAGGGAGGCGAGAGAGGCGAGGGAGGCCAGGGAGGCGAGAGAGGCGAGGGAGGCGAGGGAGGCGAGAGAGGCGAGGGAGGCGAGGGAGGCGAGAGAGGCGAGGGAGGCGAGGGGGGCGAGGGAGGCGATGGAGGCGATGGAGGCGAGGGAGGCGAGAGAGGCGAGGGAGGCGAGGGAGGCGAGGGAGGCGAGGGAGGCGAGGGGGGCGAGGGAGGCGAGGGGAGGGCGAGGGAGGCGAGGAGGCGAGGGGAGGCGAGGGAGGCGAGGGAAGCGAGGAGGCGATGGAGGCGAGGAGGCGAGGAGGCGAGGGAAGCGAGGGAGGCGATGGGCGAGGGGGGGGAGGCGATAGGAGGCGATGGAGGCGAGGGGAGGCGAGGAGGCGAGGGAGGCGAGGGAAGCGAGGGAGGCGATGGAGGCGAGGGAGGCGAGGGAGGCGATGGAGGCGATGGAGGCGAGGGAGGCGATGGAGGCGAGGGAGGCGAGGGAGGCGAGGGAAGCGAGGGAGGCGATGGAGGCGAGGGAGGCGATGGAGGCGAGGGAGGCGAGGGAGGGGAGGGAGGCGAGGGAGGCGAGGGAGGCGATGGAGGCGATGGAGGCGAGGGAGGCGAGGGAGGCGAGGGAGGCGATGGAGGCGATGGAGGCGAGGGAGGCGAGGGAGGCGAGGGAGGCGAGGGAGATGCCAATGGGAGTCCGATTGATTGAATGAAAAGGTCGAAAGGGAGGACGGAGGGGGGGAGGGGGTTGGAGGGTGGGGGGTTGGAGGGAGGTTGGTGGGGTTGGAGGGTGGAAGAGTGGAGTTGGAAGAGGGGGTGGAGGGAGGGAGGTTGGAGGTGGAGGGAAGTTGGAGGGAGGTGGAAGGGGTGGAGGGAAGGGGGGTGGAAGAGTGGGGTTGGAGAGGGGTTGGAGGAAGGTTGGAGGTGGAAGTGTGGGGTTGGAAGGGCGTTGAGGGGGGGCGGAAGGAGGTGGAGAGGGGGAGGAGTGGGTGAGGAAGTTTGCGTTAGAAAAGAAGGAAGAGAAAAGGAGGAAGAAGATGGGAGGTGCAGGATACGGAGGAGGAGAAGTGAGAAAATGAGGAGAAAGAGGGCGTGGAGGGAGGATGAGAAGGAGGGAGAGAAGGAGGAGGAGAAGGAGGAGGAGAAGGAGGAGGAGGAGAAGGAGGAGGAGGAGGAGAAGGAAGAGGGGGTGGAGGAGTAGGAGGAGAAGGAGGATAGAAGAGCGAGAGGAGGAGATGGAGAAAGAAGAGGGGGGAAAGGGGAAGGGCAGGAAGAGGCAAAGGGGAGGAAGAGGAAGTGAAAAGGAAGAGATAAAGAGAAAATGGGGAAGAGTAGGAGGAGACGGAAAACGAAGGAGTGAGAAAAGGAGGAGGAGCATTAAGAGGAAGAGGACGAAGAGGAAGAGGAAGAGGAAGAGGAAAAGGAAGAAGAAGAGAAATAAGAGGAGGAAGAGGAAGAGGAAAAGAAGAAGAGAAAGAGAAAGAGGAAGAGGAAGAGGAGCAAAAGGAGGAAGAGGAAGAGAAAGAAGATAAGGAAAAAAGAATGGGAGAGAAGAAAAAGACAGAAAAAAGTAGGAGGAAATAGAGGAAAATGAGGAAGAGTGGAAGAAGAGAAAGGGGAGATAGCGAAAGCGAAAAGAAAGATGGAGGAGGAGAGGAGACTCGGCAAAAAAGAAACATGATAACAGGAAGTGGAAGAAGGAGCTGAAAAGAAAGGAAAATTAAGATCCATTCAAATGTTAAACAATATAAGAAAAGACGAAATCGAGGAAAAGGAAATACAATTAAAACCAGAACAAAAGACGAAGAGAAAACAAAACAAAATGCAAAAAAAAAAAAAAACGAAACAAAATGCAAAAAAAAAGACAAAAAGAAATTAAAGAATAAGAAGGAAAACAAAAGAGGAAAAAAATGTAGAGGAACGAGGAAGTGAGGAAATCCAGAAGGAAGAGAAGGAAGATGATAAGAAAGAGAGGAAGAAGGACAAAAGAAAAACGCTTCGGGAGAAATATATATTCTTTTTCTCTTTCTCTTTCCTTTTCTTTTTTTCGAATTCAGAAGATAACGAAGATGGAAGAAGATGGAAACAAAACAATAAGAAGAATACGTTGGTGTCCTTTTGTTTCCGAGGGAGGGGAGGGGAGTGAGAGAAAATCGTGAATAAACAAAGGGAGAGAGAATATGAAAAGAAAATGGAAAAATGGAAATAAGAAGGAATTGGGGACAGAGAAAAGGGGAGAAATGGAGGAGAGAGAGAGAGAGAGAGAGAGAGAGAGAGAGAGAGCGAGAGAAGAGCGAGAGAGAGAGAGAGAGAGCGAGAGAGAGAGAGAGAGAGAGAGAGAGAGAGAGAGAGAGAGAGAGAGAGAGAGAGAGAGAGAGAGAGAGAGAGAGAGAGAGAGAGAGAGAGAGGGAGAGAGGGAGGGAGAAAGGGAGAGAGAGAGAGAGAGAGAGAGAGAGAGAGAGAGCGAGAGTGAGAGAGAGAGGGGGAGAGAGAGAGAGAGAGAGAGAGAGAGAGAGAGAGAGAGAGAGAGAGCCAGAGAGAGAGAGAGAGAGAGTGAGAGAGAGAGGGAGAGAGAGAGGGAGAGAGAGAGAGAGAGAGAGAGAGAGAGAGAGAGAGAGAGAGAGAGAGAGAGAGAGAGAGAGTGAGAGACAGAAAGAGATAGATAGATAAATAGAGAGAAAGAGCGAGAGGGAGAGAGAGAGAGAGAGAGAGAGAGAGAGAGAGAGAGAGAGAGAGAGAGAGAGAGCGAGAGATTATCTCAGAATCGATGACAAACAACCGATTTCAAAAACTAATCTGAACACAAAGACACAAACACACAACCATGAAAAACAAACAAGCAAACAAAATAATAGATAAAACATATATCAAGTAAACAAATTCATAAACACACGAGTAAATGAAATAAACAGCAAAACAACCAACAAAGTCACAACATATTAACCCTGGGAAAAAATGTTCTTACTTGAATATAAAAAAAAGAAAAAAAAGAAAAAAAAATGCATGATTATATAATGAGAGTAAAAATGAATTCTGAATAATAATGAAATCCATTTTGGCAATTTATTTATTTATGAAGTCTAAAATATTCATCCATGAGAGTATTTTTCAGCATTAAGTTTATAAATGTCTCTCGATCTCTCTTTTTGGCTTTATCAAGTGAGCTGCTACGTGTGTATGTATGCATGCACACGCACATAGACACACACACACAGTTACGTACACATGTATTCACTTATCTATCCTTCTATCTATCTATCTATCTATATATAACCATACACCCTATATAGAACTATATATATTCTTTTATCTACACACAGACACAAATCCTATGTATATCAGATTTCATACTCACACACACACACACACACACACACACACACACACACACACACACACACACACACACACACACACACACACACACACACACACACACACACAAACACACAAACACACAAACACACAAACACACAGACACACACACACAGATGCACACACAGACACACACACACAGATGCACACACAGACACACACACACACACATAAATATATATATATATATATATATATATATATATATATATATATATATATATATATATATATATATATATATATATATATATATATTCATATTCATATATACATATACATACGCATATACATATATACACATACATTCGAACACAAATATCAATCCCATTTCACGAAACAAAACCCTCACAGCACAAAAAGTCTGCATCCAATTTAGCCAACACCGATGGGCATAAAGGGTTTAGTTTAAAATGCACACAATAGTTCACGTTGAGTAACTTTGGGATCGGAGAAACTCGGCTATATATGTTATATTTTTTTCGTTTATTTTTCGTTTTTTTGTTGTTTTTTGTTGCTTTTTCGTTTTTTTTAGTTTTTTGTTGTTTTCGTTTTTTCGTTTTTTTTAGTTTTTTGTTTTTTTTTTCGTTTATTTTCGTTTTTGTTGTTTTTTTTTCGTTTATTTTCGTTTTTTTTTCGTTTTTGGTTGTTTTTTCGTTTATTTTCGTTTTTTGTTGTTTTTTGTTTTTTTCGTTTTTTTCGTTTTTTTTCTTGGTTTCTATATTTCTTATCTGTTTCCAATTACCTTTTTGTTATTATTTTTGGTGATTGTAATGATATTGGTTATATGGTTGTTATTATTGATGATATATATATGATAATGATAGTAATGATAATGATATTAATAATGGCAAAAATTAACAATGTTATTAATGACATTACCAACAACAATAATGATGATATTAATGATAATGATAATAATAATAACAAATATTATAACCATTATGATATTGATAATAATAATAATAATAACATTGATAATAAAAAATAATAATGGTTGTTATAACAATGACATTAATAACAATTATAAAGATCAAAGTAATGACATAAACAATGGTAATAATTATAATGATGGTAATGAAAATGACATTCATAATGATGATGATTATATATATATGATAATAATGATGGTAATAATAATGATGAGTATGATAATAACAGTGAGTATAATAATAATAATCAAAATAATAATGACAACAATAATTATAATTACGTTAATGATACTGTTAATAACAATAGTAGAAATGAAAATAATGATAATGATAATAACGATAATAATAAAGATAATAACAATCTTTATGATACTACTACTAATGATTATAATGATAAAAATAGTAAACACAATAGTGATACTAATACTAATACTAATAAAAATGATGATAATAATAATGAGGATGATGATGCTAATACTGATAATGATAAAAAGGATATTGATAACAGCAATAATGATGACAGTGAAAATAATGATAATAATAATTAACAATCATAATGATGATGATGATGATGATAATGATGATGAT
>NC_091560.1:2413751-2418751 GCF_042767895.1 Penaeus vannamei | reverse complement strand
AGAGAGAAAGAAATAAACAGACAACGAACGAGAAACAGATTGGGACAGACAGAGGTAGCAAGCTCGTTCCTTTAGGCTGTGTGACATAGGCCTCTTTCTCCCCCCTCCCCCTCCCCCTCCCCCTCCCCCCCACACTGCAACCTGAGGGCGAATGGGTGAGTTGACACACGGAGGATAAACGGGAGGGGAAGGGAGGATAGAGGAAGGGACAGAGGCCGAAGGAAAATAGAGATAAAAGGCAGAAGAAGTAGATATTGAGGATAAAGTTAAGTGGAGAAAGTGATAATGAGGATTATTCTATTTATTATCCGTGAGGGGTTTTTGATTGTTATTTTTGTATTTAGAAAGAGAGAGAGATGAGAAGAGAAGAGAAGAGGAGAGAGAGAGAAGAGAAGAGAAGAGGAGAGAGAGAGAGAGAGAGAAGAGAAGAGGAGAGAGAGAGAAAGAGAAGAGAAGAGAAGAGACAAGAAGAGAAGAGACGAGACGAGACGAGGATAGAAGTGAAGAAAGAGAAGAGAGAGAAAGAGAGAGAGAGAGAGAGAGAGAGAGAGAGGGAGAGAGAGAGAGAGAGAGAGAGAGAGAGAGAGAGAGAGAGAGAGAGAGAGAGAGAGAGCGAGAGAGCGAGGAAGAGAGAGAGGAGGAGAGAGAGAGAGGGAGAGAGAGAGAGAGAGAGAGAGAGAGAGAGAGAGAGAGAGAGCGAGAGAAAGGAGAGAGCGAGAGAGGAGGGAGACAGAGAGAGAGAGAGAGAGAGAGAGAGAGAGAGAGAGATGGAGGAGACACAGAGAGAAGAGAGAGAGAGAGAGAGAGCGAGAGAGAGAGAGAGAGAGAGAGCGAGCGAGAGAGAGAGAGACGAAGACCGGAGGAAGGAATGAGAGAGGATGAAAACAGAATCGAATCAAACAAACAGCAAGATGACCTCGTTCCCCTCCCCCCCCCTCCCCCCTCTCCCCCCTCCCCATCTCCCTATCCCTCCCTATCCTCATCTCTTCCCTCCTTCCCCAGTTCCATCTCCTCTTTCTTTCCCACCGCACTTTTTTTTTTACCTTCTCTCTTCTTCCTCTCTCTATCTCCATTCCCTACTTTCTCCCCGCTCCCCACCTTCTCCCCTCTTTTCCTCTCCTCCTTCTCGCCCTCTCCCCACTCCTTCCCATCCTCACCCTCTCCCCTACTCCATCCTCTCCTACCCACCCTTCCTCCCCTTCCCTTCCCCACCCCTTCCCTCCCTCAATTCCCCTCACTTCTCCCCACCCCTACCCCTCACTCCATTCCATCTCCCTCCTTCTTCCCTCACTCCACTCCCCTACCTCCCCTATCCTCCCTTCCTCCTCCACATCTTTCTCCATCAATTCCCCCTTCCTTCCTGCACTTCATTCCCTCCCTCCCTCCCTCCATCTCCCCCAGCCCTGTCTGCCTCCACCTCCTCTATTGCTCCCCAGCCTCTCTTCCCTCCCCACCCACTCCCTCCCTCCCCTACCCTCCTTCCTTCCCCCACCCCACCACTTTCTCCACCAATCCCCCTCCCTCCCTCCATCTCCCCCATCCCACTCCCTCCATCCCCCTTCCTTCTTTCTCCACCCCCCCCTTTCTCCCCACTCCAACTCCTCCCTCCCTCCATCTCCCCTCCCTCCCTCCTTCCCCCTTCCTCCTTCTTCCCCCACCCCACCCCTTTCTCTCCCACCCCTTCACCCTCCCCCTCCCTCCACCCTCCCCATCCCCCTCCCTCCACCCACCCCCTCCCCACTCACCAATCCCCCCTTCCTCCCCCACTCCACCCCTCCCTCCCTCCCCTACCCTCCTTTCCCCCACCCCACCCCTCCTCCCACTCCACCCCCTCCCTCCCCCACTCCCCCCTCCCCTCCCCTCCACTCCCTTCCTCCTTTCTCCCTCCATCTCCCCCATCCCTCCCCTCCCTTTCTCCACCACTCCTTCTTCCCCCACCTATCCCTTTCTCCACCAACCCCCTCCCTCCCCCACTCCATCCAACTCACTCCACCCTCCCTCCCCCATCTCCCCCCTCCCCCCTTCCTCCTTTCTCCACCAATCCCCCCCTTCCTCCTCCACTCCCCTCCCTCCCTCCATCTCCTCCATCTTCCCCACCACAAACGACAACACACGACACCTCCAGAAGCAGGTAATGTCATCTCTGAAAATACAATAAGGGAAGGGAATTGAGGAAAAAAAAACGTTATTTGCGATCCAATTCCTTTCTATCTTTGCCTCTCCATCTCTCCCTTCCCTTCCCCTCCCTCCCTCCCTACTCCTCCTCCTCCTCCTGCTCATCTTTCCTCCCTCCCTCTCTACTCCTCCTCTTCCTCCTCCCTTCCCTCCCCCTCCACTTCTCCTACTCCTCCCTTTCCTCCCTCCCTCCCTCTCTACTCCTCCTCCTCTTCTCTTCCCTTTCCTCCCTCCTCCCTACTCCTCCTCCTCTTCCTCTTCCCTTCTACCCCTCCTCCTCCTCTTCCCTTTCCTTCCTTCTCCTTACTCCTCCTCCTCTCCCTTTTCCTTCCCTTCTCCTTACTCCTCTTCCTTCTCCTCTTCCCTTCCCCCCCTACTTCTCTTCCTCCTCTTTGTTTTCCTCCCACCTCCTCCTTTTCTTTCCTCTCCCTTCCTTCTCTTCCCTTTCCTCCTTCTCCTCCTCTCTCCCTTCCCTCCTTCTCCACCTCCTCTTCCTCTCCTCTTTCTTCCCCTTTTTCTCTTACTTCTTTGCTCACCCTCATTATCATCTCCCTCTTTGTCTCATATATTCTCTCCTTCCTTGATACATCATCCTTCCTTCCTATGTATTTCCTTCTTCTTTCTATCTCTTCTTCCCTGTTTTCTCCCTCTTCCGTCTTTATTCCTCTACTTATTCTTCCTCCTTTTTGTTTTCCCACTTTTATCCGCTCTTCTCTATACAACTTGTCCTTCTATTTGCTACACACTCTTTCCTCTCTGCTCCTATTTTATCAATTATTTCTCTCCGTCTCCCTGTCTCCACCTATTTTCTCTATCACTATTCTTCCCTCTTCTGATCTCTTCTTCTCTTCCTCCCCCTATCTTCCTTTCTCCTCCCTCTATTTAATTCTCTTCCTTCCCTCTCCTTCCACCCTCTTCCCTGCCTCTACCTTTCCTTTCTCTTTTCCCCTTCTCCTCTGTTCCTCTTCCTCCTTTTCCTGATCTCCTCTGGTCCTCTTCTCTGTCTCCTCTTCCCTCTTTCCCCCTTACACCCCACCCCGCTCTCCAAGACAAACAGGAGGGACGAGGAAGCCACAACACTCGTTTATTTACCGAAGGAGGGTGAAGGATAGAGAGATTAAAGAGGGGAGAGGGGAAGAGGGGAAAGAGGGAGACAGAGGAAGAGGGGAAAAGGTGCATAGGAAATGAGGAAATTAAAGGGGGAGAGGAGAAGAGGGGAAGAGAGGAAGAGGAGAAGGGAAGAAGAAGAAGAGGAGAAGAGAGGAAGAGAAGAAGAATAGGAGAAGAGAAGAAGAGGAAGTCGAAGGGAAGAGGAAGAAGAGAGAAGAGAGGAAGAGGAAGAAGAGGAGAAGAGGAAGAAGAGGAGAAGAGGGAAAAGGTGAAAAGGGGATGAGGAAAAGAGAGGAAAGAAGGGAAGAGAAGAAAGGGGAAAAAGGGAAGAGGGAAAGATAGGAAATAGGGAAACATAGAATAAAAAAGAGAAAGGAGTAGTCATAATAATGATATTAATGATAAAAATGTTAAGTGTCCTTATCATATTAATAATAACAGTGACCGTGATAGCAATAAAGATAAGTATGATAATAGAATTAATAATCATGGTGATATTGATATTAATAATTATGGCATTGATAATCTTAATAACAGTTATTTCATTTCAATAACTAAACTTGCCAGTTCATAGAAATTATCAACTTAGTAAGAATAGTTCTATATTTGTTCCATCACAGTCTGGTCATGTGTAAAATGTTCAAGTGTTTTTTTTTTGCCATTGGCTATCAACTTTTTGCTTATTTTTTGTTACTTATATTTATTTTAAAACTTATTTCCTTCGTATATTTTTGTCTGTGTTTTATTATTGTGTATAACCATAACAACTGAAGAGATTAAACGTATGTGTTTTGTTTGTTTGTTTGTCTTTCTGTCGCTTTCTCTCTGTCTTCCCCCCTCCCACCTTCTCTCTCTCTCTATCTAGCTATCTCTCTCTCTCTCTCTCTATCTCTCTCTCTTTTTATATATCTCTCTCTCCCTCTCCCTCTCTCCTCCCTCTCCCCCTCCCTCCCTCCCTCCCTCCCTCCCTCTCGCCCCCCCTCTCTCTAAAAGTCAACCATCTATCTTTTATCCATCTGTCTCTCTCTCCCCGTCCTCTCGCGGACACACAAATAGACAAAAAAGAGACAAGTATAAACGTACTCATATAAGGTGATCATTTCGGCTCCTGCAGGCCTACCAGAATACATTCCCAGTCGCATTAGGCCTATCGCCCCCCCTCTGCCCAACTCCCCGAAGAGATCAAGCCTGCATTCACATTTGCATCTCACACTCTGGAACCTTCCGGAATCCATTTAGCAGCATTTCTGTGAGTCTAGAGGTCTAGAGGCCTTCCAGAAGCTATTGAGCATCATCTAGTGATTCTAGAAGTTTCCAGAGTCTGTTTGACAGCTTCTCGGTGATTCTAGAAGCCTTCAGGAATCTATTTAACATCTTGTAGTGACTCTGGAAGCTTTTAGAATCTATTTAGCATCTTCTCCGTGGCTCTAGAACCTTCTAGAACCGATTTAACATCATCTCCGTGACTATAGAAGCCTTCCAGAATCTATTTAGACTCTTATAGTGACTCTAGAAGCTTCCAAAATCCATTTATCATCATCTAAGCGAGCCTAAGAGCCTTCCAGAATCTATTTATCATCTTCTAGTGATTTTTGATTCCATTTAGCATCCTCTCCGTGAGTCTAGAACCTTCCAGAACCCATTTAGAATCATCTTGATCCTCCAACAGATTGATCTTACGGCTTCACTTAACAGGAAAGTTGTTTATATGTCAA
>NC_091560.1:2396251-2398751 GCF_042767895.1 Penaeus vannamei | reverse complement strand
GTATCATTATTATCATTATTATTATTGTTATTATTATCATTATCATTATTATCATTATTACTATTATTATCATTATTATCATTATTCTTATCATAATCATTATTATCACCATTATTGTTATTATTACTATTATCATTATTATCATTATTATTATCATTATTATCATTATCATTATTATCATTATCATTATTATTATCACTATTATTATTATTATCATTATTATTATCATTATAATTATCATTGTTATCATTATTATTATCATTATTATTATCATTACTTTTATTATAATTATGATTATTATTATCACTATTATTATCATTATCATTATTATTAATGATAATAATAATAATGATAACAATTATCATTATCATTATCATGATAATGATGAAAATAATCATAACGATGAACAACAACAACAACAATAATGATGATGATAATAATAATAATGATAATAATTGTTATTATCATTATCATCTTTATCATCTTTTATAATCAACCTCATTACCATTACTTTTATCTGTGTCTGTTTCTATCGTTCTCTCTCTGTCTTTCCCTTTTTATTTCTCTCATTCCCTCTTTTTGATCTTTTCTTTAATCCTCTTTATTCCCTTTATCTTTCTTTCTCCATTCTTTTCAGTCCTTTACTTCTGACCTTTTTGAACTTTTTTCTTTCTTTTTAAAATTTCTCTCGATCCTCCAATTCTGCCTTCTTCAATATTCCATTTTCTCCTCTTATCTCTCTTACTCCTTTCTTACCATTTCTCTTTAATATTTTCCTCTCTACTCTTATCTCTCTTTTTTCTTTCTTACTATCCCTCTTTAACCTTCCTCTCCTATCTTTCATCTCTCCTTCTCTCTTCTCTCTCTTTCTTTCCTTGCCAGACCTCTTGTACCTTCTTTTGTCTCCTCTATGTATGTCTTTTCTTTAGCTCTCATTCTCCAATCCTCTCCCTGTTTCCCCCTTTTCCTTATTCTTTTTTTTTTCTTAACGCTTTTCCCTTCTTCTCCTCTCTTCTCAAGTCCCTCTCTACTTATTTCGTAAAATGCTTATTTTCTCTTTTTTCTTCTCTCTCCTCTCTTTATCTATTTCTCTCTCTCTCTCTCTCTCTCTCTCTCTCTCTTTCTCTCTCTCTCTCTCTCTCTCTCTCTCTCTCTCTCTCTCTCTCTCTCTCTCTCTCTCTCTCTCTCTCTCTCTCTCTCTCTCTCTCTCTCTTTCTCCGTTTATCCTCTTCTTTATATCCTGTCTTTTATCCTTTTCCTTTCTCTTTTCCTCCTAAAGCTTAACCCTCCTCCCCTATCTCCCCAACATCTTCCCCATCTTGGTTGTAGTGCCTCCTTCCCCGTTTTCTTTTCTCCCTTCTTTAACTTTTCTTTCTAGTTCTTACCCATATCTCTCCCTCTTCCCTTTATCCTGAATTTTTAAATTCTCATTTCTAACCGCTTTTGCCATTTAACTTTTAGCGTCATTTTTCCATTTTCTTCTTTTTAACGCTAATCCGATTTTTATCACTTGTTGTCCTGCCTCTTTTTCTCCTTTCTCCCTTTCCCCTAATCCCCAATCCTCTCTTCTTTCTCCTTTTCATTCTTCCCTCTTTTACTTTATCGCCAATTCTTACCTCCTTTTCCTCTTTTCCCTTTTCTTCCTCCCCCTCCTTCTTCTCTCTTGTCTTCTTCTTCTTCTTCCTCCTCCCTTACCATCTTCTCCTTTTCCCTTCTCTCTTCCCTCCTAAACCCTTTCCTCCTTCCTCCTCTCTCCTCCATTCGCCTTACCTTCATCTTCCTCCTCTCCTCCTCCCTAACCTCCTCCTCCCCAATCCTTTTCCCCATCCCTTCAACCTCCTTCTTCCTCCCATCCCTCCTCCCCCGTTCTAAACCCTTTTCCCACCTCTCCCCCAACTCCTTCTTCCTCCCATCCTCCTCCCTCCCCACTCTAAACCCTTTTCCCCACCTCTCTCCCCCAACTTCCTTCCCCCACATAAATCCTTCTCCCCCACCCACTCTACCCCCACCACCCTCTGCCCACCACCCCTCTCCCCACCTAAATCCTTCTCCCCCACACCCCTACCCCCACCTAAATCCTTCCCCACCTCCCCCCATCCCCTCCACCCCTCTAAGGACCCACTCGCCTCGCCCGCTGACTTACGTACAAACAGAGGCAGATGTCCGTGTTTAAAAGGAGACTGGGCCGTAACAATAGGAAGATCCCGTGGTTAAAGTCATTTAGACATCTGCGTCGCCATCTCCCCTCGTCCCCTCGTCCCCTCGTCCCCTCGTCCCTTCCCCCTGGCCCCCCGAGTTCCAGGACTATTAGGGGGGGAGGGGGGAGGGGGTATGGTGGGGTGAGGGGGAGAGGGGAGGGGGTATGGTAGGGGGGGGTATGGAGGGTAGGGGTATGGTACGGGGGAGGGTATGGTAGGGGGTATGGAGGGGTATGGAAGAGGGGGTATGTGGAGAGGAGGGGGTATGGTAGGGGTGGGCTAAGGAGGGGTATGGAAGGGGG
>NC_091560.1:2388751-2391251 GCF_042767895.1 Penaeus vannamei | reverse complement strand
TTCATTCGCCGAAGCGCTAGATTTAGCAGGAATCCAAGAACGCTAGCATTGGAGAAAGGTTTTAAAAGTACTTTATACTATACTGTATCAACCTTATACTTTTATACAAAAAATAACTTTATACTTTAACAAGAGTTTAAAAATTACTATTTTACTTTTCCTAACTGATGTAAGATATTGAACTGTAGGCCTACAAGGGTATCATTAAAGACGCCTCATTATAGGGCGGTGGAGCACTACAGCTCTGTTTCTATAGCCAAAAGTAAACATGCCGCCATAAAAAACACTTCTGGTAACATTTGTGAATAGAACATTATCCTTACAACCAAAATAACAACAACCTAAATCTAAATAAGTCATCTCGGGGGTGGGGGGTAGGGGTAGGGGGTAGGAATACAGCTGATGTCTTGAGCTCTCGACTGGAACATCGAAGGTCTTGAAAAAATACGTATATACGTTATTTCATAATAAATTATGATTTTAAGATATTTTATAATTTCAATGTGATTCCTACATCCTATCATACACAAATATGTTACTAATTTATAACTTGAAAGCAAGAAAATTGTGTTCAAACAGCTCTCTTTTAAAAGTACGTATTACTTTAGATTTTTCACATTTTCTCGTGTTTCTCATTCTCCCATTTGTTCTGTTTTTCCTTTTTGTTACTTTTTTTCACTCTTTTATTCATATTATGAAGTTGAGAGTTTGTTTTTTTCTTTCTCAGTCTCTCTCTATCTATCTATCTATCTGTCTAACTATCTCATTCTCTCTATCTTTCTCTCATTCTCTCTCTCTCTCTCTCTCTCTCTCTCTCTCTCTCTCTCTCTCTCTCTCTCTCTCTCTCTCTCTCTCTCTCTCTCTCTCTCTCTCTCTCTCTCTCTCTCCCTCTCACTCACTTTCTTACTTGAAAGTAATATCTTAGATATAAAGTCTTTTCACATTTTCCAAGTTATTTTCAGTTGATGTGAAAAAGAACAAGAGATATTTGATAAACGTCATAGTAGAGTGTCAGAAAGAAGAAGAAAAAAGAATAGGAATAAGAATAAAAGAGAAAACTTTGACAATTAATTTGTCTACACGAATAAAAAGTAATATTTATACTTATTTTTCTTTCTTCTTCTTAGTCTTTGATCTATGTTACTGTATCTGTTTATCTGTCTTATTTTTTATTTTTTATTATTTACCCTGCAATCTTTTATCAATTTATCTATATTATCTATTTTCATTATCTATTCACTTATTTTATTCATTTCTTTATTTTGTCTATCTAAACTAATCTCTTTCATTTCATATAATATATATGTACACACACACACGCAGATATATATATATATATATATATATATATATATATATATATATATATATATATATATATATATATATGTATATATATATATATACATAAATATATGTAAATATATATATATATATATATATATATATATATATATATATATATATATATATATATATATATATATATATATATATATATATATATATATATATATATATATATATATATATATATATATATATATATATATATATATGTGTGTGTGTGTGTGTGTGTGTGTGTGTGTGTGTGTGTGTACATATACAAACGCACACACACACATACATTTATATATATCTACAAAGGGAAGGGGAAGAGAGAGGGGAGAATGGGACATGGAGTTGAGAAAGGATAAAAGGAGATGGGACAATAAAGGAGACATAGAGAAAAATAACGAAAAGGGAAATCTGAGGTAAAAGACAAAACTGAAGGAATAGGAGAGGGAAGAGAGATAAAGAAGGGAAATAGAAATAAAGAAAAGAGAAATAGGAATGAGGATGAGAGAGAAGAGGAGTGGAGGAAACAAGAATAACAGGGGGAAGGGATAGAAAGAAAAAACGGAATAAAGAAAAAGGAGAAAAATGAAAGATAAGAAGAGAAAAAGAGTGATGTGAGAAGACAAAAAAAAAAAAAAAAAAACAAGAATGACGGAAGAAATGGAAACGAAAGAGGAGAAGAGAGAACAGGCTAAGGGAAAAAAAGAGAAAAAGAAAATGAAAGAGATGAAAGAAGAGGGAGAAAGAAGAAAAAAGGAAGAAGGGTCTAGTGGAGAGAATGGTTAAGGAAGGGAGGGGGAGAGAAGGAAAGGGAGGGGAGGGGGGAGAGGGGAGAGGAAGAGAGGGGATGGGAGGGGGAGAAAGGAGAGAGGATGAGGCAAAAGGAGAGGAGAGGGGAAGGAAATGGAGAGAAAGAGAAGAATAAGAAGACGAGACGAAGAGAGGGAATAGAGGAGAGAGGAAAAGAAAGAGGGGAAGGGAATGGAGAGAGAACAAAAAAGAATAAGGAGAGAAGAGAAAGAGAGGGGAAAATTGGAAAAACGAAAAGAGAGGGGAAGGGAATAGAGTAAAAGAGAAGAGTAAGGAGAGGAGAGAGAAAAAGAGAGGGGAAAGAGGGGAGAAAGGGAGGGGAAAGGACGGTCCTCAAGGCTGTGGCTCCTTG
>NC_091560.1:2373751-2376251 GCF_042767895.1 Penaeus vannamei | reverse complement strand
CACCATAGGATCATACAAAATGAAATAGTATGAGGTGATAACATTTATGCCATTTCTCTACACAATGTCACCATTTCACATCTTCATATTAACTACAATTAAGATTAAATGATTTTGCCACAAACGGATCGCAAAATTTTCTCTGGTTAAAAAAAAAAAAAAAAAAAAAAAAAAAAAAAAAAAAACATTTATGCCAAAACCACCATAGGATTTAAGAAACAAACAATTTACTTTAATGCTTTTAGCTTCAGCCTCTATGAGACAATATTCATGAATATAAATGTTATAAGTCCGAACTGCCTATTAAAAGAGGTGCCAGTTATGCTGTTAGAGATAACTGATTTTATCATTTATTGTTATTATTATTGTTATCACCATTTTCATTACAGGATTACTATTATCATCATTATTATTTCTACAATCATTATTATCATTATTATAACAAAGTTGAATAAAACATACTAATATCCACTCTCCAGGAAGTCAATATTCATATGAACTTGACTTGACAACTATAAAGCTTGATTATGACTTTTTTCTCATTCTTGTAAAATACTTTGAAATGTATGTTCATGTGACAACTTTTTTTTTTTTTTTTTAATTAAAACGTCATAATTATTCAAGAAAAAAGATGGTCTGTTCCCTAATTTAGTTTATATACCATATAATTTTAATTACACGAACAAATAAATGATAACAGAAGTGCTTGAAAATAATTTACTCATCATAATTAATCATGGTTGACATTACAAAAAAAAAGTACTTGCTACAAAATTATCCTACATAAAGTTCGTAGAAATCATGATAGTTGATCTACATTTAATCACTGTAATTGAGAGAAATTAATTGAAATATCCATCATAGAGCTTGCAATATATAGAAGAATTTTCTTGTGTTGCATAAATTGCATGAATTTAATATCACTTGCTACTGTAAAAATGTTAAATGTGCAAATTTTCATTCAACCATGAAACTGTTGATTCAGGTTACTTTAGACAACATTATAAGAATTTTGCAAAAATATTCGCTCGTGATATCATACAACTCGTCCAGCTCAAAAAAAAAAAAAAAAAAAAAAAAAAAATGTTGAACTGTTGAAGTAAAACAAAACTGTATCTCTTTTCTCATTAATTCCAATCAGAGAAATTATTCACAGCAGATATATTATGTAAGCACAATTTGCACGTAACAAATAATTTATGCTGCAATTTGATGACAGTTCTCAAACAACTATACCTGATAAAATTCCTATTCTAATCATATCATTACAAGCACACCTGTAACCTGGTGCATAAACCTTTAATGAGAAATATCAATGATAACTTATCAACGAATGATTATCAATTCATTCGCGAAAATCAAAATACAAAACAAATTCACCATTTTTGTTTACATTCCGAAAAGCACTGTTTGATGACCAGTTTAAAAGCAAAATCAGAGACTCTTAAAGTATTTTATATGTCACCATTAATGTTATTAATAGTTAAAGCATAGCCTGTACATCTTTTTGTCTAAAAGCTGCTGAATAGATCATGATTAATCTTCTTTTGTTAATTATATCTTGGTCGATCGCTGAGAGACGTGGCAACGTGTCTCTATATACCAACTTGGCAACAGCGCCTCCATACCGGAAGTGACGTCACGCTTGGAATTCCTTTTCAAACGCATTTTCATTTTTCGTTCCGTGAGAACTGATGACGTCTGTAGAAAATCTAAATTATTTTATCCTCTGACTTATTTTGGAAGGTAAAATATATGCCATGGAAAAGATAAAAGTTTGACCCAAGGGAAATTACAGATAAACTTTCTATGAAAGAGTTATTCGAAACATATTCAATACGCACACACACACACACACACACACACACACACACACACACACACACACACACACACACACACACACACACACACACACACACACACACACACACACACACACACACACACACACACACACACACACACACACACACACACACACACACGCACACACACGGACTCTTTCTCTCTCTCTCTCTCTCTCTCTCTCTCTCTCTCTCTCTCTCTCTCTCTCTCTTTCTCTCTCTCTCTCTCTCTCACACACACACACACACACATTTATTCACAGATTTATTCATCTATTCATTCATCAAATTATACACTATATATTCCCTCTCATGAACATAGCGACTATCTGCTTTTTGTGAATGTTAAATGGAATCCTTGAATTAGTAGTTATAATCAAAGAGATAATTCTTCTGATATATTCCTCAGAAAGAATTATAAATAAACATAAATATTTAAATCCGTTTGAGCTGCATTTACTCAGTGCGGTAGTTATGTATATCAAATTATGTGTGCGTTTATGCATGTATGTGTGCGTTTGGGCGTGTGAGTGTGTGTGCGTTTATGTATGTAAATGTGGGTGGGTGTGTGCGTTTATAGATATGTGTGTGTGCGTTTGTGTTTATGGATGTAAGTGTGTATGTGCGTTTGTGCATGTACAGTAACTAAGTGT
>NC_091560.1:2353751-2363751 GCF_042767895.1 Penaeus vannamei | reverse complement strand
CATACAACCAACACACACATACAACCAACACACACATACAACCAACACACACACACACAGCCAACACACACACATACAACCAACACACACATACACACACACACACACAACCAACACACACACATACAACCAACACACACATACAACCAACACACACATACAACCAACACACACACACACAGCCAACACACACACATACAACCAACACACACATACAACCAATACACACATACAACCAACACACACAACCAACACACACACACACATACAACCAACACACACACATACAACCAACACACACACACACATGCAACCAACACACACATGCAACCAACACACACACATACAACCAACACACACACCTACAACCAACACACACACATATAACCAACACACACACACACATGCAACCAACATACACACATACAACCAACACACACACATACAACCAACACACACACACACATGCAACCAACACACACATGCAACCAACACACACATACAACCAACACACACACACACATACAACCAACACACACACATACAACCAACACACACACATACAGCCAACACACACACACACACACGCAGACTCACACAACCAACCAACACACACATATAACCAACACACACACACACATGCAACCAACACACACATACAACCAACACACACACATACAACCAACACACACACATATAACCAACACACACTCACACACACATGCAACCAACACACACATACAACCAACACACGCGCACACATACAACCAACACACACACACACAACCAACCAACACACACACACATACAACCAACACACACACACACACACAACCAACACACACACACACACACACACGCAGACTCACACAACCAACCAACACACACATATAACCAACACACACACACACATGCAACCAACACACACATACAACCAACCCACACACATATAACCAACACACACACACACACAACCAACACACACACACACACAACCAACACACACACACACACACACACACACACAACCAACACACACACACACACACACACACACAACTAACACACACACACACACACACGCAGACTCACACAACCAACCAACACACACATATAACCAACACACACACACACATGCAACCAACACACACATACAACCAACACACACACATACAACCAACCAACACACACTTATAACCAACACACACACACACACAACCAACACACAACACACACAACCAACACACACACACACACACACACACACACACACACAACCAACACACACACAAATACAACCAACACACACACACACACAACCAACACACACACACACACAACCAACACACAACACACACAACCAACACACACACACACACACACACACACACACACAGACTCACACAACCAACCAACACACATATAACCAACACACACACACACACACAACCCACACACACATACAACCAACACACACACACACACACAACCAACACACACACACACACAACCAACACACACACACACACACACACAACCAACACACACACACACACACACACACACACACAGACTCACACAACCAACCAACACACATATAACCAACACACACACACACACACAACCAACACACACATACAACCAACACACACACACACATACAACCAACACACACACACAAATACAACCAACACAACCAACACACACACACAAATACAACCAACACACACACACAACCACACACACACACACAACCAACACACACACACACACACACGCAGACTCACACAAACACACAAGCACACAACCAACACACACACACACACACACACAACCAACACACACACACACAACCAACACACACACACACAACCAACACACACACACAAATACAACCAACACACACACACACGCAGACTCACACAAACACACACGCACACAAACACACAAGCACACACACGCAAACACACACACCAAAACCCACACTCACAAGCGCACTCACCCTCTCCCTGCCCATGACCTCCCTCCCCCCGGCGACCCCCGAGGCCCCGCCTGCAACCTGCTGGAGGGCAAGCACCAGTGGCTGAGCAACCTGCTGGAGGGCAAGCACCAGTGGCTGAGCAACCTGCTGGAGGGCAAGCACCAGTGGCTGAGCAACCTGCTGGAGGGCAAGCACCAGTGGCTGAGCAACCTGCTGGAGGGCAAGCACCAGTGGCTGAGCAACCTGCTGGAGGGCAAGCACCAGTGGCTGAGCAACCTGCTGGAGGGCAAGCACCAGTGGCTGAGCAACCTGCTGGAGGGCAAGCACCAGTGGCTGAGCAACCTGCTGGAGGGCAAGCACCAGTGGCTGAGCAACCTGCTGGAGGGCAAGCACCAGTGGCTGAGCAACCTGCTGGAGGGCAAGCACCAGTGGCTGAGCAACCTGCTGGAGGGCAAGCACCAGTGGCTGAGCAACCTGTTGAAGGGCAAGCACTCGGGCACTCTTTCGTACTCTTTGTCAGCTCTGGGAGTGTACTGCAGCAGGCCACTGGGTGTCCCTCTCTCTCTCTCTCTCTATTTCCCTTTCCCTTCTCTCTCTCTTTTTTACTCTTTTACTCTCTCCCTCCCTCTTCCCCCCTCTCTCTCCATCTGTCCTTCCCTCTCTCTCTCCTTCTCTTGTCTATCGTCCACTGGACGTAATAAATTTATCAAATCAAATCAAAACCCTTCTCTCTTTCTGTTCTGCACTAGCTGAGGGAGTGCATCATATCAGCTTCTTGGTCTGTCTCTGTCTCGTGCCTGATGAAGCTGAGCAACCTGTTGAAGGGCAGGTAACCGGGGCGGGGGAGGCCATTCTTAAGGGGGAAAGAGCGGCAAAATCTAGCTTATTACAGCCTTTTGAGAGAAACGTCGAAAATAACTCTTTTTCGCTTTTTATTGGTAATTATGAGGATTCTAACATAAATTCAGGTAATTCTCAAATAAAATGTTTAATTTTGTACGTGTAGAATAGTCTCGGAAGAAACGAAAAGATCTTACTTACCCATGTAGCACCTGGCCTGGAAGCCCCCTTGCCTCCGTCTCCCCTGGTCTGCCTGACGAAACGTGCTTTTATCCGGCGACTCCTGCTTCTGTATTTTCCCTCCTATTTTCTCTAGTATTTTCTATTCCCCACCTTTATTCACCCTACCTTACCTCCTTCTCGCTTTCTTCCCATTTCTTCCCTCTCCCCACTCCTGCTGGAGGTGTGGCGAACCAGGCGTGGGACCACAAGGGCGTGGCCTGCGCTCTCAAGGTGGGCGGCCGCAGAGCCGACGCCGCCTCCTTCGAGATGCTCTGAGCCTGTGACACTTCGAGGTGTAGCATCTTGGTGACGGCCGTTGTACAGCAAGCAGAAATTCGTCGTGATCAGAGGACTCGCGAAGTGTATGTGTTGAAACCATGTGGTGTAATTTAGTGCTTATTCTAAACGCGACACCAGTTTTTGGTGCTTTTGTTTCGAGTTTCTCCTACACCCTTCCTAGGAAACATTATCTGCCCCTTCATAGCCAATTCTCATCTATAGGTAGGCATCAATGCGATTCTGTCTGAGCATTTGATATGAAAGCATTTAATATATATTTATATGTATTATGTCAGAGCTAAAAGAACAAATGCAATGGGAATTAAGTCGTATGTCCACAGGTTTCCTCTCAGCCTCAGGATCTCCCAAAGTGACTCCTGATGCACCATATCGAACGCCTTGTTGAAGTCGATGTAAGCTGCAAGCAGCCCACGCCCGAACTCACGGCGGCGCTCTACAATGACTCGAAGCGCGAGGTGGGCGGCAAATGCATCCTGGTGGACATCTTCGAGTCGGTGACATGGGCGGAGGCCAAGTACCTGTGCGAGAAGTTCGAGGCCGAGCTGGTCACCCTCGAGAGTCCGGACTTCTTTGGGGAGCTTCTGGATTACTTGAATTTTTTTTTATCATGTTTACTAACAGTAGAGTGCGACACTGCGTTTCATTTTGAGCAATTAGGCGAAGAGCGACTGCAGTGAAACACGGAGCGACGACAGTAGTAAAGCGGAGCAGGTTTGAGTGGAGTAGAAAGCTCCACGAAGATCGGTCAGTCGAGCTGAGCGAAGGCAAAAGGCCCTGTGCCTCGAGCAGCAGAGACGAAATTATCTGGGGAAACGATAAAAGCCCCTTGCTTAAACTCCGACGTAGCAGTGGCGCGCGGCCGGGCGGGCGAACAGACTCCGGGGAAGGAGCTCCGCCCGCCGATTTTGCAGCCGCCCGGATTTTTTTATTTTGGCTGCAAAATGTACCCGGCCTGACTCTCTCCCGCATTTCCGAGCAGGCGGCCACATTCTCCACCTCAAATATTTTGAGATGCGAATTACGCCAAACAGCTTCGTTAATGTGGTGATGTGATAGGTGAGTTGATATATTTTAATATTTTATCGATTAATGGTAATTGATTAATAATGATAAGAATGATAATGATATCACCCGACCCCTCTCCTCCCCCCCCCTTACTAAGGTCGGTGTACGCTTAGTTCTTTTTAAAATCATCTTCCGCACATAAAATTCTTTTCTGCGCACGTTTTATCATCTTACTTCTTTATTGACAAATGCAGAAGTCTCCTAAAAACGACGACACGCCCATGTCTGTAAATTACCGTAATCATAGATAGGGGTGGGTTGGGGGGAGGGTGAGGGGGGCGGGGGGAGAGAGAGAGAGAGAGAGGGAGGAGAGAGAGGAGAGGAGAGGAGAGGAGAAGGTTTCAGTCTCTACTCTATTATGTGGATAGCGTCCGCAACGTAGGAGATATTAAACGTAACATAAGCGATTGATATATATTGTAAATTCTTGTTCACAGTTTTTTAGTTGTTTTCAAAGGTTTTGTCACTGACTGCATTATACATAAAAAAACAATTGATTTATCAGCATCCAGGCGGTTCCTTCAGAGTCAGCGAGTTGCAAAGCATTGGAGCCGGAAGACTGGAGTGATAAAGCTTTTTTGGCGGCAATAAATCATATATGTACTTTGATGTAACAGGTAATTTTGCCTTCGTTGACATTACCATAACCTGCATTAGGCAACCGCGTGACTTGAGTTGCCAAACGCTTCCAGAAAATTTGGCGTGATAAAAGTCTGGGGAAGGTCTTGTCCAACAACGGAGTGAATAGGGGATCAGAGATTGCGTGACCGTTTCAAAGTGTCTACACGAGCAAGAATAAGACGTACTGAAATCATTAAAAGAGGAGTTACAGATGATGATGCTGTACTACCCACACAACCGCACAAATACCGCGTAAATCTGCGACGAATTTCAGTCCACCATCTCCTACGAGGGTGCTGACGTGGTGCCTTACTTACTACCAATTTCCGCTTCATCCACCTCCCACATGCCTAAAAGAAGCGAGGGATCCTTTTCGTTAAACTCCTCCACGTCTTCCCATCGTTCGACTCGCACTCCCACTCCGGCTCATGTCTCGTCATCTCCCAGGTCCCGTCGTCGTGAAACTCGAACCGGATCCAGTTCATCATGCCGAGCCCCAACACCGTGAAGTCTCCCAAGCCTTCAGGCTGAACCCAGAATGGGACATCGGACTCTTCAGCATCCAGAAACTTGAGGTTCATCACATCACACCTGTATTTGTATTGACCTATCCCGTAAGTAAGGCAATGTAGTCTTCTCTCCATATGCGACACATCCTCCAAGGGCATTCCGCACTTCTTTGCCAATTCCAAGGGACCGACAATGTAGCACTCAGCCCCTGTATCAACCAGGGCTTCGGTTTCCTGACCATCAATGTCGAGCGTTATATATACCAGGTTGGTGTATCGCGGTTGGTAGTCCAGTGGGGATGAAGACAACAGAAAAGCAAGAGCAGCAGGAACAATCTCTTTACAGGAAAGAAATAATTACAAAGATTAAAACCATCGAGTTTAGCACAAGGTTCTAGAGCTCAATTATCACCCGGGCAATCAGTAAACACAGGGAGGTACAGGGAGGAAGGAAAGAGGGAGGAAAGAAAGGAAGAGAGGAAGAGGAAAGGAGAGGAGGAAGAAGAGAAGGAAAAGAAAGCAGAAGAGAAGGAAGAACTAGAGGTTTGCAATTCTGGAAGAAAACAAATTAGACAAAGATTCTAGGAATCCCGGGCGTTTGTGCAGGCCCCGCGTTGCTGTCGAAGGCGTGTCGCCGCCGATCCCTCCGACCCCCGACTCCCGACCCCCGACCCCCGACCCCCGACCAGAGCCGACCAACACCGACTGCCCGACGTTTTATCCCCGCCGCCGCGGGGATAAGTATTATTGGTGTTATTAGACTAAATCTTACATCCAACGGCTAAAATAACAAATGCTAAATGAGAGTAATGAGTAATGAGAATGAGAAAATCATAATGATATTATTATTATCGTTATCATTGTTGTTGCTGTGTTCACTTACTATTGTTATTACCGTTAATATTATTTGTTTATCATTAATCCCCATCAATGCGATTATTATTCTTATCATCATCACCAGATGAGGGGGAGAAGAAGGGATAGGAGGAAGTGAACATTTTGGTCATTTAGACCCGTGCGGAAAGTGAGCTTGGTATTGAGAGCTTCGGTTATAACGATTACACTTTATGTAAACTGCCTCTATATCGTAACCTGTTAACGCCTTTCATATACAGTGACAGCTTTGTGTGCCCGGATGTGCTGGCGATTTTCACTGTTTTTCCAATTTGCTAATCACCTGGGAAACGACCCGTGGAGTGGTTCTGCTTGGTTCTCACGCCCGCGGTTCATGGTTCTGACCCGTGGAGTGGTTCTGCTTGGTTCTCACGGGGAGGACTCTTGATCTTTGATTTGCGCCTAATTTAAGAGAGTTTAAGAGAGATGACTTTTTTGCTTGTGTGTCATGTGTAATTACACAGCTTGTGTTCAAACTACAAGATTTAATATCCGGCTCCTTCTAACGTGTCACAAACACCATCTTAAAAGGAACTAGTTATATTCAAATCAAGCCTTTTGCTGTGTGTTCACCATCACCAACAAGTGCTACAATTTTATTTGCTAGACTGCTAGATGGCAGCCAGGACAACATGCTCGCCCCGGGTCAAAACTATTACTATTCTATGAACCCTCCTTCTCCTGCCATCGTTTCTTTTCCTCCTCCCCCTCCTTTTAACGCCTGTTCCTTCTCCTCCTCCTCCTCCCCCTCTTCCTTCCCTCATCCCCCTCTCCCCCCTCTTCCTTCCCTCATCCCCCTCTCCCCCCTCTTCCTTCCCTCATCCCCCTCTCCCCCCTCTTCCTTCCCTCATCCCCCTCTCCCCCCTATTCCTTCCCTCATCCCCCTCTCCCCCCTCTTCCTTCCCTCATCCCCCTCTCCCCATCCGCCTCCTCGGCTCGCCCTCAACCTGCAGCTTTCCCCACCTTTCAGCTTATTATGGGTTCTTTAATATTAGCAATAATAACTATAAGAATATGACAGGAATCTTTTAATAAATCATTTTGTCTAATTATGAATCAATAAGTCAAGAATAATAAAACGGCTTTTTAGTTTCGTATTTATTACTAAGAATGCTTGCAAACGTGTTTTCTTTGTCAAAATACTCTATCGTGCTGGCAGTTTATATATATATATATATATATATATATATATATATATATATATATATATATATATATATATATATATATATATATATATATATATATATATATATATATATACATATATATGTGTGTGTGTGTGTGTGTGTGTGTGTGTATAGATGAAAGATTTTTTTTTAAATCGATATAAACAGCACACATAAAAACACACATATATATGATATATATAATGTATATATATATATATATATATATATATATATATATATATATATATATATAATACATATATATCATATATATGTGTGTTTATATATACATATATATATATTTTTTTTATACAAAACAATCATGTATCCTCTTTACAAAACCCTATGTAGTGTCGCATACTTCGGACGACCTTACATGATGCCTCATCAATTCATAATTCTGTTGTTAGTGGCGATCGGCGCCCGCGCCCTCGCGCTGGACGAGCACCGCCCCCTTGCGCCCCAGGACGCGCCAGACGTTCCCCCCTTCACCCTCCCCTCTCCCTATACCTCACCTTACCCCGACCCTCCTTCCCCGCACCCTCTCCCTCCCTCCCGCCACCCTACCCTCACCCCCTCAGACACGGGGAGGGCGCCCTCCCGGACCGTGCCGTTGGACGTTGCAGCGGCCGACATGGCCGCTGCACGTCGGATGCGCACGAGGCAGATTATCTCGGCCTTGATGAGGGGGCTTCCGCTGAGATTCACGGTGTCCGCCGAGGTGGCTTTGCAAGCGAAGGGTGCTCTGCCAGAGGCGGTCCCTGAGCCCGAGAAGGAGACCCAGGAAGTCCCCCACGAGGCCGAGAAGGAGACCCAGGAAGTCCCCCAAGAGGCCGAGAAGGAGACCCAGGAAGTCCCCCACGAGGCCGAGAAGGAGACCCAGGAAGTCCCCCAAGAGGCCGAGAAGGAGACCCAGGAAGTCCCCCACGAGGCCGAGAAGGAGACCCAGGAAGTCCCCCACGAGGCCGAGAAGGAGACCCAGGAAGTCCCCCACGAGGCCGAGAAGGAGACCCAGGAAGTCCCCCACGAGGCCGAGAAGGAGACCCAGGAAGTCCCCCACGAGGCCGAGAAGGAGACCCAGGAAGTCCCCCACGAAGCCGAGAAGGAGACCCAGGAAGTCCCCCACGAGGCCGAGAAGGAGACCCAGGAAGTCCCCCACGAGGCCGAGAAGGAGACCCAGGAAGTCCCCCACGAGGCCGAGAAGGAGACCCAGGAAGTCCCCCACGAGGCCGAGAAGGAGACCCAGGAAGTCCCCCAAGAGGCCGAGAAGGAGACCCAGGAAGTCCCCCACGAGGCCGAGAAGGAGACCCAGGAAGTCCCCCACGAGGCCGAGAAGGAGACCCAGGAAGTCCCCCAAGAGGCCGAGAAGGAGACCCAGGAAGTCCCCCAAGAGGCCGAGAAGGAGACCCAGGAAGTCCCCCACGAGGCCGAGAAGGAGACCCAGGAAGTCCCCCACGAGGCCGAGAAGGAGACCCAGGAAGTCCCCCACGAGGCCGAGAAGGAGACCCAGGAAGTCCCCCAAGAGGCCGAGAAGGAGACCCAGGAAGTCCCCCAAGAGGCCGAGAAGGAGACCCAGGAAGTCCCCCAAGAGGCCGAGAAGGAGACCCAGGAAGTCCCCCAAGAGGCCGAGAAGGAGACCCAGGAAGTCCCCCACGAGGCCGAGAAGGAGACCCAGGAAGTCCCCCACGAGGCCGAGAAGGAGACCCAGGAAGTCCCCCAAGAGGCCGAGAAGGAGACCCAGGAAGTCCCCCACGAGGCCGAGAAGGAGACCCAGGAAGTCCCCCACGAGGCCGAGAAGGAGACCCAGGAAGTCCCCCACGAGGCCGAGAAGGAGACCCAGGAAGTCGCCGGAGAGCCCGAGTTGGAGTCCGTGAGGACCTTCTCGGCGCAGCTCGGAGGCGGCTAACAGGATCTCGCTCTCCGGCTCATCGCCGACGAAATCAAGGCGGGGCTGGAGGCACTCCTCCGGGTCTCGGGGAAGACCCTTGGCAAGGAGAGGGAGTTTGAGGTCGAGCTCAAACTCTCCATGCCAAAGGACTTCCTCAGATACGAGGCCATCGAGCAGGTCCTTGCGGACGCTGTAGTGGGCATGTATCTGGACCCCGAGGAAGTCGCCGGAAAGCCCGAGAAGGAGACCCAGGGAGCCTGATGACATGCTAGGCGCCCTCTGGTCCTGATAAGGAAACCCGGGAGCGACGCCCCCGAGGAGAATGACTGATTCCCCCCCCCCCCCCCCAGCTTATATCAACGCCAATAACGGCCACTTTGCAGTAATATAATATAATTTTTGATATACTATAATATATATATATTAAAGAGAGAGAGAGAGAGAAGAGAGGGGGATAATATATATATATATATATATATATATATATATATATATATATATATATATA
>NC_091560.1:2331688-2334188 GCF_042767895.1 Penaeus vannamei | reverse complement strand
ATAAAACATACACACATTTATATACACGCACACACATAAATAAATATACATATATATATATATATATATATATATATATATATATATATATATATATATATATATATATATATATATATATATATATATATATATATATATATATATATATATATATATATACATATATACATATATATATATATGTATGTATATATATGTGTGTGTGTGTCTGTGGTGAGAAAAAATGTGTATAAGAGAGAGAAAGAGAGAGAAAGAAAGAGAAAGAGAAAGAAAGAGAGAGAGTGAAAGACAGAGAAAGAGAGAGAGAAAGACAAAGAGAGAGAGAGAGAGAGAGAGAGAGAGAGAGAGAGAGAGAGAGAGAGAGAGAGAGAGAGAGAGAGAGAGAGAGAGAGAGCGAAGAGAGAGAGAGAGAGAAGAGAAGAGACAAGCAGGGAGATATAGATAGACACTGGGAGAGTTAAGAGAGTTGCTATAGAATAGAGAAAGAGAGAGAGAGAGAAGAAAGACAACAGAGAGAGAGAGAGAGAGAGAGAGAGAGAGACAGAGAGAGAGAGAGAGAGAGAGAGAGAGAGAGAGAGAGAGAGAGAGAGAGAGAGAGAGCGAAGAGAGAGAAAGAGAAAGAGAGAAAGACACAGATAGAGAAAGAAAGAGCAGAAAGACAAGAGAGAGAGAGAGAAAGACAGAGAGAGACACACAGAAAGAGAGAGAGAGAGCGAAGCATGGGAACACAGAGAGAGAGAGAGAAAGAAAGCCAGAGAGAGAGAGAGAGCGAGAAAAAACCCAGCTGCGCGGATTCGTCGCCGCCGTCGACGGGGTGGCGCCAAAAAGGTCGCTTCACCGACGCGATAACATTCCCCTCCTTCTCTCCTTATCCTACTCCCCCTTCCCCTCCCCTACCCGCGATAACACCCTCCTTATCCCGCCCTTATCCTACTCCTTCTCTCCCTTCTCCTACTCCCCCCTTTCCTCCCTTATCCTACCCCCCCTTCCTCTCCCCAATCCTACTCCCCCCTTTCCTCCCTTATCCCCTCCCCCCTCCCCTCCCCTACCCCCCTCCCGCAGCTGATAAGGCCCATCCTCTCGGGCCAAAGATGATAAGGATGATTTCCACGGGGTCGGAGAGACAGATGGGGGGGGGGGGAGGAAGGAGAAGGGAAAGGGAGAGAGAAAAGAGAGAATAAGGAAGAAGGGGAAGGAGAGAGAGAGGGGTAGAGGGAGAGGGAGAAAGGGAAGAAGAGAGGTGGGGAGAAGGGAAAGGGAGAGAGAAAAATGGAGAAAGAGAAGGAGAGAGAGAGGGAGAGAGAATAAGGGAGATAGGGAAGGAGAGAGAGGGGGGAGAGGGAGAGGGAGAGAGAATAAGAGAGAAAGGGAAGGACAGAGAGAGGGAGAGAGAATAAGGGAGAAAGGGAAGGAGAGAGAGGTGGGAGAGGGAGAGGGAGAGAGAATAAGATAGAAAGGGAAGGACAGAGAGAGGGAGAGAGATAAAGAAGAAGGGGAAGAAGAGAGGTGGGGAGAGGGAGAGGGAGAGGGTATAAGATAGAAAGGGAAGGACAGAGAGAGGGAGAGAGAATAAGGGAGAAAGGAAGGAGAGGGAGAAGGAGAGAGAGGGGGAGAGGGAGAGGGAGAGAGAATAAGGGAGAAAGGGAAGGACAGAGAGAGGGAGAGGGAAGAAGGGAGAAAGACGAGAGAAGGACAGAGAGAGGGGATAAGGGAGAGGGAGAGAGAATAAGGGGGAAAAAGGGTAAAGAGGGAGAGAGGAGGAGACACAGAGGAAGGAGAAGGGAAAGGAAGAGAGAATAAGGGAGAAGGGGAAAGAGAGAGAGAGGGGATAAGGAGAGGCTGAGAGAATAAGGGAGAAAGGGAAAGAGAGAGAGAGAAAGAGAGAGCGAGAGAGAGAGAGAGAGAGAGAGAGAGAAAGAGAGAGCGAGAGAGAGAGAGAGAGAGAGTGCAAAACAATGAGAAAAAATAAATAGCCTTTTACATATTCGTCATATATTTTCATTTTCTATTTTACTGTATCCTTCTTTCAACACATTCTTATCAGGAATTATCTCCAACAAAACGAAAAACATTAATCTTTATTTAGTTTATATTTCATTGCTTTTTTTTCATGTTTTCGTTTAATATTCTTTCCGAATGGCTATCGGAAGAAACAAATGATAAATTAAGCTAAAATATGGATCGCTTTAATTCCACCCATTTATTTCAAAAAAGGGGAAAACACTCACAATAACTCCCCTTTATCGACATTTAATTGATAGATATACCATCTCTCTCCTTCTTTTCGTTTAATGTTGTTATGGATTGGAAAGTAGACCATTGGAATATATTAAACCGCTGAAGAGATTAAAGAAATAACAACTTTTTTTTGGCATTGAGAAAGTAGACCATTGGAATATATTAAACCACTGAACGGATAAAAAAAAAAAAAAAACTTTTTTTGGCATTGAGAAAGTAGACCATTGGAATATATTAAACCACTTAACGGATTAAAGAA
>NC_091560.1:2316688-2319188 GCF_042767895.1 Penaeus vannamei | reverse complement strand
TTCTTTATTTATGCATGTCAATTATACGAGTATTCTTAGACATTATAGTGTTGTGTTGTTTATTCCCTTCCACAAGAGTTTTGTATTATTTTAACACTATTTTTCTTTGTCACTGACTGCCATATGTGTGTGTGTGTATACATATATATATATATATATATATATATATATATATATATATATATATATATATATATATATATATATATATATGTATATATATATATATATATATATATATATGTATATATATATATATATATATATATATATATATATATATATATATGTATATATATATATATATATATATATATATGTGTGTGTGTGTGTGTGTGTGTGTGTGTGTGTGTGTGTGTGTGTGTGTGTGTATATATATATAGATAGATAGATAGATAGATGGTGCATAGATAGATAGATGGTACATAGATAGATAGATAGATAGATAGATGGTACATAAATAGATAGATAGATGGTACATAAATAGGTAGATAGATAGATGGTGCATAGATAGATAGATGGTACATAGATAGATAGATAGATATATATATATATATATATATATATATATATATATATATATATATATATGTATATATATATATATATATATATATATATATATATATATATATATATATATATATATATATATATATATATATATATATATATATGTATATATATATATATATATATATATATATATATATATATATATATATATATATATATATATATATATATATATATATATATATATATATATATATATATATATATATATATATATATATACATATATATCTGTTCTTAATCATTTGCTCCTCAGAGTCTGAAAGTTTGTCACAATAAGCATATACAAAATTCTGCATTTGTAATTCATTCATTCCGGTGTAATTCCTAACTCTTTCAAGTGTTTTTCGCTGTCTCTCTATAATCTACAGCATTTGCATACGATAGCATATGCAAATGAGATTAAATTCTAAATCACGCGTTAGTGCTTTGTCATGTACTGAGATTGAAAGCATCAAATACCTTCTTTTCGCTGTAATATTCATAAGCACTTTTGACGTGTGGAGTCTCGTCACACACGTCAATTTTTTTTTTTCATTAAGTTGTGTTCTTGTTCATATTTGATTGAGGTTTTTTTTTATCCTAAGTTAACGAAAGGGGTAGATGGTGAGGAGGAGAAGGAGAGCAAGAACAAGAACGTAAAGAATTACAGTGATACTAATTATGGTGATAATGATGTGGAGGATAATGATGATAGTGATGATGATAATGATAATGATAGTATTTACAATAAGAATGATGATATTGATGATAAAAGAGAATAATAAGTAGAATGATAATGATGATAATGATATTCATGATGAGGAGGAAATAATTGTTAATAATGATAATAATTGTGTTGTTGGTAATAATTACAATACTTGTAATAATGATAATGATAATAGCAACGATAATGATGATAATAGTAATCATATTGAAAATGATGATGACGATAGTGATAGTAATGATGAGGATAATAATAAGAAGAAAATAATTATGATAAGGATAGTAAAGACGATGATAATATTAATAATAACGATGATAACGACAATTATAACGATAATAGGATTAACAAGAATGATGATAATGAAAATAATAATGATAACACCAATGACAATAGTTATAATAAAATTTATAATACTAATGATAATAATGATAAGGATGATAAAAAACATCAACGTATATATATTTCTTAATCTTGCAAATGTAAGAAAAGAAAAAAAGGAAAAAAAATCTTACAACCGCTAAAAACAAAGTCCAAAGTACAAGCATAGAAAGAAAAAGAAAAAATATAAAAATATATCTGAAATGCCCATCAATCAGACAGCGCCTTTGACAGCTAGACTCACACCATGCGTTGGGAAGCGTCATGCAAAAAGGCTTATTTTCCTGTAACGTGACGAGAATAGAAATAGCTCTCTCTCTCTTTTTCTCTTTCTCTTTCTCTTTCTCCTCTCTCTCTCTCTTTTTCTTTCTTTTTCTCTCTTTCTGTCTGTCTGTCTGTCTGTCTGTCTGTCTGTCTCTCTTTGTCTCTTCCTCTCTCTCTCTCTTTTATTATTATTATATCTGACCTCTCTCTCTCTCTCTTTCTTTCTTTCTATTTCTCTCTTTCTGTCTGTCTGTTTGTCTCTCTCTCTCTCTCTCTTTGTCTCTTCCTCTCTCTCTCTCCTCCCTCCCTCCCTCCCTCCCTCCTCCCTCCCTCCCTCCCTTCCTCCCTCCCTCCCTCCTTATCCCTCTCCCTCCCTCCCTCCTCCCTCTCTCTCCCTCTCTCCCTCTCTCCCTCCCTCCCTCCTTCCCTCTCTCCCTCCCTCCCTCCCTCTCTCTCTCTCTCCCTCTCTCTCTCTCTCTCTCTCTCTCTCGTTGCAAAGGCTAGACCATGCAACGAACCAGTCTAAGCAGATCTGAGCGGAGTGTTGAGTCATGTTGCAGCCAGCGGACCAGATCA
>NC_091560.1:2306688-2309188 GCF_042767895.1 Penaeus vannamei | reverse complement strand
GGCGCTGGCAGCGAAGCTCTCGCGAGAGAAGCTGACCTCCGCCTTAGAGCGCGCGTCAAAGGCCCTTAAAAAAAATCTGCTTCGTCCTTGTGTTGCCAGCCTTCAGCGCACAGTCCTTGCCCTCGAAATTGACGAGGAAGACGGAGCCAAACGAGCCCTGGCCCAGGCACGCCTTGGCCTGGTGAAGCAGCACCGTGGTCTGGTACTTGCTCAGGCGCGTTAGCGTTCTCGGACGCCAGTCTCGGAGTCTGGGAAGGGGCGCGGGCGTCCTCGAGCGCCGGCCTCTAAGGCAATGGGAAGAGGCAAGGGCGTTCCCGGATCCAAAGGAGATTAAACAACATTATAGCCCCTTTATCGAATAGACCCAACCCAGGCTCTCCTTTGACCACGGCTCCGAACACTGAAACTACTACCCACTCCTCAATGCCTACTAGTGCATTACCCACCCAAGCAGAGAATCAATCTCCAGAAGACATTCCTACCCACTCAACTTCCTCAAATTCATCAACTCTACCCCACAACAAATGCAAGGGCCATGCTAGAAAGCTGATGCAGGGCTTGCATGACATTGCCTGAGGAAAAGGGGCTCACATTGGCCCTGGAATGGTTTGGTGAAGTGTATAGGGAAATTTCCAAATAAATTATATTTCCAAAAACGTAAAGAAAGTCTGAAGGATTTAGGAGGAAGCCGAATCTACCGTGGCCCGAAGGTTTCAGTCTACTCTATTATGTGGATAGCGTCCGCAACGTAGAAGATATTAAACATAACATAAGCGATTGATATATATTGTAAATTCTTCACATAGTTTTTTAGTTATGTTTTCAAAGGTTTTGTCACTGACTGCATTATACATAAAAAAACAATTGATTTATCAGCATCCAGGCGGTTCCTTCTGAGTCAGCGAGTTGCAAAGCATTGGAGCCGGAAGACTGGAGTGATAAAGCTTTTTTGGCGGCAATAAATCATATATGTACTTTGATGTAACAGGTAAATTTGCCTTCGTTGACATTACCATAACCTGCATTAGGCAACCGCGTGACTTGAGTTGCCAAACGCTTCCAGAAAATTTGGCGTGATAAAAGTCTGGGGAAGGTCTTGTCCGACAACGGAGTGAATAGGGGATCCTTTTCACTATTGCTTCGTCAGGGCATATGCCCTGACCGTTGATTGCGTGACCGTTTCAAAGTGTCTACACGAGCAAGAATAAGACGTACTGAAATCATTAAAAGAGGAGTTACAGATGATGATGCTGATCTCAGTGGGGATGAAGACAACAGAAAAGCAAGAGCAGCAGGAACAATCTCTTTACCACCAGACAGGAAAGAAATAACAATTACAAAGATTAAAACCATCGAGTTTAGCACAAGGTTCTAGAGCTCAATTATCACCCGGGCAATCAGTAAACACAGGGAGGTACAGGGAGGAAGGAAAGAGGAAGAGGAAAGAAAGGAAGAGAGGAAGAGGAAAGGAGAGGAGGAAGAGAAGGAAAAGAAAGCAGAAGAGAAGGAAGAACTAGAGGTTTGCAATTCTGGAAGAAAGCAAATTAGACAAAGATGCTAGGAAGAATTGTAGTTTATGTCATGGACCACCACACTGCTCTTCTACTTCTTCTTCTTCTTCCCTCTCCTTCTCCTCCTTCTTCCGCTTCTTCCTACTATTACTACATCCGTTTATGGCCAAGGTCGGACAAGCGTGTTTTCCCGAGTGCCGTATTTGACTCGAAGGACCAGGATAGGGTCTATTTTGGATTTACCAAGAGTGAATCCAGATGCTCCGGTCTTGGGTGCCTCGGCAGGGGATTCGGGTCCGTTCCAGAAAACATGTGGGCGAGAACCTTGCCTGGTTTACTGTGCAATGTGATGCCACGGTACCCCTTCCCTTTCCCTTCCCTTCTTTTCCTCTTCCCCTTGTCTTCGCTTACCCCTCCTTCCCTTCTCTACCCCTTCCCTTCCCCTCCTTTCCCCTTACTTAGGGCTTATTAAGTACCCTCACCCGCCCGCCCTCGCCCGCCCCCGCCCGCTCATACATCCGCCTCAACCCCTTCAATTCTACCCAAATTCCGTTGCTACGGTCCTAGCGATCCCCTTTCCCGTTCCAGAGAGGGATGGCCGCGCCCCTCGACAGGTCAGCGAGGGCAGTGGGCGGGTGACCTTGACTGTGGAGAGGTGTGAGTGTGGGCTGGGGAGGACTCTTGATCTTTGATTTGCGCCTAATTTAAGAGAGTTTAAGAGAGATGACTTTTTTGCTTGTGTGTCATGTGTATTCTCGTTCTCTCTCTCTCTCCTTCTCTCCTCCTCTCCTTCTCTCTCTCTCTCCTTCTCTCTCTCTCTCCTTCTCTCTCTCTCTCCTTCTCTCCTTCTCTCCTTCTCTCCTTCTCTCCAGCTTGTGTTCAAACTACAAGATTTAATATCCGGCACCTTCTAACGCGTCACAAACACCATCTTCAAAGGAACTAGTTATATTCAAATCAAGCCTTTTGCTGTGTGTTCACCATCACCA
>NC_091560.1:2289188-2291688 GCF_042767895.1 Penaeus vannamei | reverse complement strand
CACATGAAAAAGGAGAAACACACACGTACACACACACACACACATGAAAAAGGAGAAACACACACGTACACACACACACACATACACACACATGAAAAAGGAGAAACACACACGTACACACACACACACACACACACACACACACACATGAAAAAGGAGAAACACACACGTACACACACACACACACACACACACACACACACATGAAAAAGGAGAAACACACACGTACACGAACATACACACACACACACACATGAAAAAAGAGCAACACACTTACACACACACACAGACATACACACACATGAAAATAGGGTAACACACGTACACACATATACGCACACACACACATGAAATAGGAAAAACACACACGTACACACACACACATTCACACACAAGAAAAAGGAGAAACACACACACACACACGTACACACACACACACATGAAAAAGGAGAAACACACACGTACACACATACACACATGAAAAAGGAGAAACACACACGTTCACACACACACATGAAAAAGGAAAAACACACACCTACACACACTCACACACACACACACATCTCCTTGCACCACCCCCCGCTCTCCCGCTCTCCTCCTCTCCCCCTCTCCCCCCCCCTCTGTGACCCTGCGCCAAGGACCCGAAATTCCTTCAATGATCTGAAACAAAAAAAAAACTCTCCTCAGCGGAAACGGTCGGTTTGCGTTCATACGGACGGGGAATTGTATGTACATATATATATATATATATATATATATATATATATATATATATATATATATATATATATATATATATATATATATATATATATTATGCATGTATATAAATACACAAATACACGCACACGTATATATATATATATATATATATATATATATATATATATATATATATATATATATATATATATATATATATATATATATATATATATATATATATATATATATATGCACACATATGTAATATATATACATATACATGTACATATGTATATATGTATATATATTTATATATATATATATATATATATATATATATATATATATATATATATATATGATGACATTTTGGAAACGATAACAACGAGAAACGAGAAGATCTTCGCCCTAATCAAGAGGATTGAAGACGGCGATGAAGGTCGTGGATCCCAACGCCGACTCGACGCAGAAAAGGATAGATGAGGAAGAGTCTCCTTCTCGGGCTCTAAGGATGACTTCCAGGGTCTCCTTCTCGGGCTCTAAGGATGACTTCCTGGGTCTCCTTCTCGGGCTCTAAGGATGACTTCCTGGGTCTCCTTCTCGGGCTCTAAGGATGACTTCCAGGGTCTCCTTCTCGGGCTCTAAGGATGACTTCCAGGGTCTCCTTCTCGGGCTCTAAGGATGACTTCCTGGGTCTCCTTCTCGGGCTCTAAGGATGACTTCCTGGGTCTCCTTCTCGGGCTCTAAGGATGACTTCCAGGGTCTCCTTCTCGGGCTCTAGAGTGACTTCCAGGGTCTCCTTCTCGGGCTCTAAGGATGACTTCCAGGGTCTCCTTCTCGGGCTCTAAGGATGACTTCCAGGGTCTCCTTCTCGGGCTCTAAGGATGACTTCCTGGGTCTCCTTCTCGGGCTCTAGAGTGACTTCCAGGGTCTCCTTCTCGGGCTCTTAGGATGACTTCCAGGGTCTCCTTCTCGGGCTCTAGGATGACTTCCTGGGTCTCCTTCTCGGGCTCTAGAGTGACTTCCTGGGTCTCCTTCTCGGGCTCTAGGATGACTTCCAGGGTCTCCTTCTCGGGCTCAAGGGCGACTTCCTGACGAACGAGAACCGTCTAAGAAACATGAATCTTTATCATACATAAATAAACCAATATTTGTTTATGATTCTTTTATTGAACATATGATACTGCGTTACACAAGGGCGAAGACCTAAGGGCGAGAATCGCCCGCGAGCGAAGCGAGCAAGCACCGCAGGCCAAGCACCCTGGCGTAGTCAGGTCCGGCGCAGACGGTGCTTGTTTATATATATATATATATATATATATATATATATATATATATATATATATATATATATATATATATATATATATATTTATTTATTTATATGTGTGTGTGAATATGTGTGTGTGTGTGAGTGTGTGTATTTAATCCTTTTTTGCATGAATGTGTTTACATGGTGTAATTATCCTTTTTTGTCATTTTATTTATTGCAGGACCTTTCACCCATCGCAGGGGTGTCTCCCTTCCTCCTCCTCCCCCCTCTCCCTTCTCTCCCTTGCCCCTCCCCCCCCTTCCCGAGGCTCTCATCAGTCCTAGAGGAGCGCCGCCAGCAGCGCCGTCAGCCCCTTCCGAGCCTCAGCGTCTGTGCTCTGGCTTTTCTCGATCCAGTCGCGGGTCTTCGCCGACTTGAGCGGCAGGAAATCCCGCAGGACTTAGCCGAAGCTGAAAGCGTCGGTGAGGGCGCTGCAGCTGGCGCCCCTGCTCCCGAAGAACTCGGGGGGGCTGTGCCTTCCTG
>NC_091560.1:2274188-2276688 GCF_042767895.1 Penaeus vannamei | reverse complement strand
GTAATTAAACAACTTTCCTCACCCTTATCCTCTCAAAATAATAAACAAATAAATAAATAAAAAGAATAAATGAAACGAGAAAAACCTTTCCCTACCCATACCCCTTCAAAAAAAAGAAAAAAAAAGTAATTAAACAACTTTCCCCCACCCTTACCCCCTCAAAAAATAAATAAATAAATAAAAACCTCTCAAAAAAGAAAGAAAAAAAGTAATTAAACAACTTTCCCCACCCTTACCCCCTCAAAAAAATAAACAAATAAACAACTAAATAAAAATAAATGAAACAAAAGGAGTCTCATTTCACTCGTATCATTAATGTATTCGAAACACGACGCTAATGGGTTGGAAGCAAAGCCATATAGATGACCTACAAGCGATTACATTTTGTCACAGATGAATCTCCTAATCCTTTTCTGGGAGGTCGTCGCCCCGGGAGTCTTCCCATCTGTGGCAGGAAAAAAAAGGAAAAAGAGAGAGGAGAGGGAGGGAAAGGGAGAAAGAGAAAGAGAGAGAGAGAGAGAGACAGATAGACATTGAGAGAGAGAATGAGAGAGAGAGAGAGAAGTACAGACACAGGCATAAAGAGAGAGAGAAAGATAGATAGATAGATAAATAGATAGATAAATAGATAGATGTATAGATAGATAGATAAATAGACAGATAGATAGATAGAGATAGAGAGAGAGATAGTAGATGGGATAGATAGACATAGATGGACAGATAGATAGAGAGAAGGAAGGGGAGAAAATAAGTTACCAACTCTCCGAACATAAATTAAATTGTTGTCTCAGTAGTTCTTGCTTGTTTCTTTCATTATCATAGCTGTTGCTGAATACCCTAACGAGTAAGCCGAACCCCATACCCACATACGAGCATAAAGAATATTGGGAAAATCACATAATAATGGAAGAGAGATTTTGTTAGAGGCCTACGTGGAGATTGATTGAGAGAGAGAGAGAGAGAGAGAGAGAGAGAGAGAGAGAGAGAGAGAGAGAGAGAGAGAGAGAGAGAGAGAGAGAGAGAGAGAGAGAGAGAGAGAGAGAGAGAGAGAGAGAGAGAGAGAGAGAGAGAGAGAGAGAGAGAGAGAGAGAGAGAGAGAGAGATACAGACAGACATTGAGAGAGAGAGAGAGAGAGAGAGAGAGAGAGAGAGAGAGACATTGAGAGAGAGAGAGAGAGAGAGAGAGAGAGAGAGAGAGAGAGAGAGAGAGAGAGAGAGAGAGAGAGAGAGAGAGAGAGAGAGAGAGAGAGAGAGAGAGAGAGAGAGAAAGAAAGATTTTATAAGAATGATTTTTAAAGGGGGCGGATCATTTTATCACCAATAGTTTTGTCTCTCACCTCATACCTTTATCTTTGTCCATTTATTTATGCATTTTCCATATAGTTGTATATATTTTTCTATCTATATGTTTATATATCTACCTGTCTCTCTGTCTGTCCATCTATCCACCCTGCCATTATTTATCTGTTTATCTTTTTAATTATCTATCTGTTAATCTATTAATTAATTCATCTATCCATTCATCCGTTTATCTGTTTATCTATCTGTCTGTCTATCTATCTATCTATCAAATCTATCTATCTATCTCTCTCTATATATATCTATATATCTATTTATCTATCTAATTTATCTTTCTATCCATCTGTATATATACATATCCAGCTATCTACTTATCTAGCTATCTATTTATAGATCTATCTACGTATATATACAGTATTTACCTACTTACCTGTCTACCCACCTATCCACCCACCTCCCCATCCATCCACCTATCCATCCACCCACCCACAGATCTATCTATCCATCCAACCACCCATCTATCCACTCATCCATCCATCCACCCATCCACCCATCCACCCATCCACCCATCCACCCACCCATCCACTCACCCATCCACCCATCCACCCACCCGCCCATCCACTTACCCATCCCCACCCCGACGCAGCTAGCGGTCCGGGAGATAAACTAGAGCCAAAGGGGGCATTTAAAGGGAGGTGCCACCTTATACGTGTCCCAGGTACGAAATGGCTACCTGTCTGTCGCTCTCCTGCTCGACATGGGAGGTCCCGGTTCGTTAGGAAAAGGGCGGTCCCACCTCCTCCACTTTCTCTTCGTCAGGTAGGTGTTCCCGGGCTTCTGAAGGGTGCCCTGTCCACACCCAAAACCCAGTGGCGCCCGTAATGAATAACTGTTAGGGTGGGGGAGGGGTGGGTGGAGTTAATTAGGGTGGTTAGTGGTGTGGGTGAATACGGATGGGATAGATACGGAGCGATAGATGAAGGAGGGGGGAAAGGAGGGGGGGGGAATGGGTTTCAAGAGCGCTTTGGGGATCATATGGGATAGTCTGGGTGCGATAGATATGTAGCGATAGATGTAGAAAGAGAGAGAAGGTGGAAAAAGAGACAAATAAGCTTTTAACAACACCATTACACAACAAAAAAATAAAAAATAAAAAAAAGGAAAATCTAATTCAGCTTCCGATAAAAACAACAGACGACCT
>NC_091560.1:2266688-2269188 GCF_042767895.1 Penaeus vannamei | reverse complement strand
TGTGTGTGAGTGTGTGTGTGTGTGTGTGCGTGTGTGATTGTATGTGTGTATGTGTGCGTGTGAGTGAGTGTTCATGTGTCCATGTTTTCGTGTTTGTGTGTGTGTGTGAGTGTTTGTGTCCATGTGTCTGTGTTTGTGTGTGTGTGTGTGAGTATGTGTGTGTCCATATGCGTGTCTTTGTGTGTAACTTTGTGTGTGTATTAACGTGTGTGATTCTATTCATATAACGCAAAGAATATACATTTTTTTAAACGATTTCACATGATCATTATTTCCTCTTTTCAAAAATGATTAAATATATCAAAAGGAAATATCATAAAACGTGTCTCGACATGATATTAAGGGCAGCAAGGAGATGCAAGATGTCATATGTAAATGAGGCGAGAGGTGATCGCTTTTTATCATCATAAGCCATGGCAATAAAACCTCTTTCCATGGCAGATGTGCATGACATTTAAAAGCTATAAGATCTTTGCATATATTGAAGAAATTACAAATGAGCGAGAAGGAAAATTTGAATTTAGTGAGTGAAGGAAAAAAAAAAAATTGCGGTTTGCATTGCTGTTGTTGTTGGTTTTGGCTGTTGTTGTTGTTGTTGGTGTTGTTGGTGATGTTGTTCTTATTTCGTTGGTGTTGTTGTTGTTGTTGCTTTATGCTGACGCTATTGTTGTTGTTATCGTCGTTATCTTATTGTTATTGTTGTTGTTGTTATTGTTGTTGTTGTCGTCGGCGCCGATATCTTTGTTGTTGTTGTTGTAATTGTTGTTGTTATTGTAAGTGTTGTAATTGTTGTAGTAATTGTTGTTATTGTTGTAGTTATCGTTGTTATCTTATTGTTGTTGATGTAATTGTTGTTGATTTTGTTGTAATTTTTGTTGTTGCTATCGCCGTTATCTCGTTGTTGTTGTTGTTGTCGTTATCTTCCTTTCTGTTGTTGTTATTGTTACTCTTTATCTCCCATACGGTTCGCAGTTGACTGAGCAAGTCGCGAATACACTATCAATAATACCTTGCATTGAATACCTGATGAATGCCTAATTAACATGTTGTTTACCTGTCAGCACGTAATTATAATCATACCCGTGCACTGGTATTATTAGTCGTCAAATGTGCGTGTGTCGAATATGTATCTGTGTATCTATTTGTGTAACTGTCTGTATTTTTTATACTTATACGTGGTTGACTGTTTATCTATCTATATCTCTCTATATCTGTTTATCTATCTATATATCTCTATATCTGTCTATCTATCTATATATCTCTATATATCTGGGTATATATCGAACTATATAACTATCTATAGCTGTTTATATGTATCGGTTCTATGTGTATGGCAATCTGTCTATTTACGTACATATCTGTCTATCTATTTATCTATCTACGTATCGGTCTATCTGTCTATCTATCTACCTTGCTTCTCTATATCTATCTATATCAGTCTCTCTATATCAGCTAAGTCTATTTGTATATCCATCTCTCTATCTATCTAGCTATCCATCTATCTATTCATCCATCTATCTATATATCTATCCACTTTTCTATCTATCTGTTTATCTATCTACTTTTCTGTCTTCCTTTGTGTGTGTCTTTGAATAAAAGTCATGAACATACGCACATACTCTTTATAAGAGTATGTGCGTATGTTAATAAAGAATAAAAAGTTACCATTCGGCATCCAACATAGAAGAAAAGACAAGAAATATATCTGGATATTTTTAAACAACAACAGCATTGTTTATGTTCTCCAGGAGGAAACGTGGAAGTAAGAATGAAGTTCAAAGTGTAAAAGCGAGAGAGATATAGATAACGAGAGAGAGAGAGAGAGAGAGAGAGAGAGAGAGAGAGAGAGAGAGAGAGAGAGAGAGAGAGAGAGAGAGAGAGAGAGAGAGAGAGAGAGAGAGAGAGAAGGAGAGAGAGATAGAGAGAGAGAGAAGAAAAAGAGGGATAGAAGAGGAAAAATTAGGGCAGATAAAGATATGAAAAATACAGAGAGAAGAGAGAAAAGGGAGGAACCGAGAGAAAAATGAGAAAAGAAGAGAGAGGAGAAACAAGAGAAAGAAAGAAAACTAAAAGAAAATAAAAGAGAAGAAAAGAAAGCGAAAGGCAAAAAGACAAAAAGAGAATCTAAAATAACAAAAAATAAGAGATAGAAAAAAGAATGAAAGATAGCAAAACAAAGACATAGAAAGGCAGAGAACAAGACCAGAAGAGAGGAAAAAAAAGACCAAAGAGAGAGAAAGAGAGAGAGACGGATACATTAAGTCGTCCGCGTCCGTTACCAGCTGATCTCGCCGCCCGCCCGACCGACGATAAATCTCAAGACGTCTGGATATGAAGCGCAACCGACCCGTCCGTGATGGATCGCGCAACTTGCTGAGACCTCGTCGAGAATACGCACACGCGGACGCTTGCATACGTACACGCGTGTTCTCTCGTCCGGGGGAATACGCACACGCGGACGCTTGCATACGTACACGCGTATTCTCTCGTCCGGGAATAC
>NC_091560.1:2249188-2254188 GCF_042767895.1 Penaeus vannamei | reverse complement strand
GCAATGAAATCTTGGTGTTTCTATCCCTCCCTCCTCCTGATTTTGCAATGAAATCTTGGTGTTTCTATCCCTCCCTCCTCCTGATTTTGCAATGAAATCTTGGTGTTTCTATCCCTCCCTCCTCCTGATTTTGCAATGAAATCTTGGTGTTTCTATCCCTCCCTCCTCCTGATTTTGCAATGAAATCTTCGTGTTTCTATCCCTCCCTCCTCCTGATTTTGCAATGAAATCTTCGTGTTTCTATCCCTCCCTCCTCCTGATTTTGCAATGAAATCTTGGTGTTTCTATCCCTCCCTCCTCCTGATTTTGCAATGAAATCTTGGTGTTTCTATCCCCCCCTCCTCCTGATTTTGCAATGAAATCTTGGTGTTTCTATCCCTCCCTCCTCCTGATTTTGCAATGAAATCTTCGTGTTTCTATCCCTCCCTCCTCCTGATTTTGCAATGAAATCTTCGTGTTTCTATCCCCCCCTCCTCCTGATTTTGCACTGAAATCTTCGTGTTTCTATCCCTCCCTCCTCCTGATTTTGCAATGAAATCTTCGTGTTTCTATCCCTCCCTCCTCCTGATTTTGCAATGAAATCTTGGTGTTTCTATCCCTCCCTCCTCCTGATTTTGCAATGAAATCTTGGTGTTTCTATCCCTCCCTCCTCCTGATTTTGCAATGAAATCTTGGTGTTTCTATCCCTCCCTCCTCCTGATTTTGCAATGAAATCTTGGTGTTTCTATCCCTCCCTCCTCCTGATTTTGCAATGAAATCTTGGTGTTTCTATCCCTCCCTCCTCCTGATTTTGCAATGAAATCTTCGTGTTTCTATCCCCCCCTCCTCCTGATTTTGCAATGAAATCTTGGTGTTTCTATCCCCCCCTCCTCCTGATTTTGCAATGAAATCTTGGTGTTTCTATCCCCCCCTCCTCCTGATTTTGCAATGAAATCTTGGTGTTTCTATCCCTCCCTCCTCCTGATTTTGCAATGAAATCTTGGTGTTTCTATCCCTCCCTCCTCCTGATTTTGCAATGAAATCTTCGTGTTTCTATCCCTCCCTCCTCCTGATTTTGCACTGAAATCTTCGTGTTTCTATCCCTCCCTCCTCCTGATTTTGCAATGAAATCTTGGTGTTTCTATCCCCCCCTCCTCCTGATTTTGCAATGAAATCTTGGTGTTTCTATCCCTCCCTCCTCCTGATTTTGCAATGAAATCTTCGTGTTTCTTTCCCCCCCTCCTCCTGATTTTGCAATGAAATCTTGGTGTTTCTATCCCCCCCTCCTCCTGATTTTGCAATGAAATCTTGGTGTTTCTATCCCTCCCTCCTCCTGATTTTGCAATGAAATCTTCGTGTTTCTATCCCCCCCTCCTCCTGATTTTGCAATGAAATCTTGGTGTTTCTATCCCTCCCTCCTCCTGATTTTGCAATGAAATCTTGGTGTTTCTATCCCTCCCTCCTCCTGATTTTGCAATGAAATCTTGGTGTTTCTATCCCTCCCTCCTCCTGATTTTGCAATGAAATCTTGGTGTTTCTATCCCTCCCTCCTCCTGATTTTGCAATGAAATCTTCGTGTTTCTATCCCTCCCTCCTCCTGATTTTGCAATGAAATCTTGGTGTTTCTATCCCCCCCTCCTCCTGATTTTGCAATGAAATCTTGGTGTTTCTATCCCTCCCTCCTCCTGATTTTGCAATGAAATCTTGGTGTTTCTATCCCTCCCTCCTCCTGATTTTGCAATGAAATCTTCGTGTTTCTATCCCTCCCTCCTCCTGATTTTGCAATGAAATCTTGGTGTTTCTATCCCCCCCTCCTCCTGATTTTGCAATGAAATCTTGGTGTTTCTATCCCTCCCTCCTCCTGATTTTGCAATGAAATCTTGGTGTTTCTATCCCCCCCTCCTCCTGATTTTGCAATGAAATCTTGGTGTTTCTATCCCTCCCTCCTCCTGATTTTGCACTGAAATCTTCGTGTTTCTATCCCTCCCTCCTCCTGATTTTGCAATGAAATCTTCGTGTTTCTATCCCTCCCTCCTCCTGATTTTGCACTGAAATCTTCGTGTTTCTATCCCTCCCTCCTCCTGATTTTGCAATGAAATCTTCGTGTTTCTATCCCTCCCTCCTCCTGATTTTGCAATGAAATCTTCGTGTTTCTATCCCCCCCTCCTCCTGATTTTGCAATGAAATCTTCGTGTTTCTATCCCCCGCTCCTCCTGATCTTGCAATGAAATCTTGGTGTTTCTATCCCCCCCTCCTCCTGATTTTGCACTGAAATCTTGGTGTTTCTATCCCCCCCTCCTCCTGATTTTGCAATGAAATCTTGGTGTTTCTATCCCTCCCTCCTCCTGATTTTGCAATGAAATCTTGGTGTTTCTATCCCTCCCTCCTCCTGATTTTGCAATGAAATCTTGGTGTTTCTATCCCCCCCTCCTCCTGATTTTGCAATGAAATCTTGGTGTTTCTATCCCTCCCTCCTCCTGATTTTGCAATGAAATCTTGGTGTTTCTATCCCTCCCTCCTCCTGATTTTGCACTGAAATCTTCGTGTTTCTATCCCTCCCTCCTCCTGATTTTGCAATGAAATCTTGGTGTTTCTATCCCTCCCTCCTCCTGATTTTGCAATGAAATCTTGGTGTTTCTATCCCTCCCTCCTCCTGATTTTGCAATGAAATCTTGGTGTTTCTATCCCTCCCTCCTCCTGATTTTGCAATGAAATCTTCGTGTTTCTATCCCTCCCTCCTCCTGATTTTGCACTGAAATCTTGGTGTTTCTATCCCCCCCTCCTCCTGATTTTGCAATGAAATCTTGGTGTTTCTATCCCTCCCTCCTCCTGATTTTGCAATGAAATCTTGGTGTTTCTATCCCTCCCTCCTCCTGATTTTGCACTGAAATCTTCGTGTTTCTATCCCTCCCTCCTCCTGATTTTGCAATGAAATCTTGGTGTTTCTATCCCCCCCTCCTCCTGATTTTGCAATGAAATCTTGGTGTTTCTATCCCTCCCTCCTCCTGATTTTGCAATGAAATCTTGGTGTTTCTATCCCCCCCTCCTCCTGATTTTGCAATGAAATCTTGGTGTTTCTATCCCTCCCTCCTCCTGATTTTGCAATGAAATCTTGGTGTTTCTATCCCTCCCTCCTCCTGATTTTGCAATGAAATCTTCGTGTTTCTATCCCTCCCTCCTCCTGATTTTGCACTGAAATCTTCGTGTTTCTATCCCTCCCTCCTCCTGATTTTGCACTGAAATCTTCGTGTTTCTATCCCTCCCTCCTCCTGATTTTGCAATGAAATCTTCGTGTTTCTATCCCCCCCTCCTCCTGATTTTGCAATGAAATCTTGGTGTTTCTATCCCCCCCTCCTCCTGATTTTGCAATGAAATCTTGGTGTTTCTATCCCTCCCTCCTCCTGATTTTGCAATGAAATCTTGGTGTTTCTATCCCTCCCTCCTCCTGATTTTGCAATGAAATCTTGGTGTTTCTATCCCTCCCTCCTCCTGATTTTGCAATGAAATCTTGGTGTTTCTATCCCTCCCTCCTCCTGATTTTGCACTGAAATCTTCGTGTTTCTATCCCTCCCTCCTCCTGATTTTGCAATGAAATCTTGGTGTTTCTATCCCTCCCTCCTCCTGATTTTGCAATGAAATCTTGGTGTTTCTATCCCTCCCTCCTCCTGATTTTGCACTGAAATCTTCGTGTTTCTATCCCTCCCTCCTCCTGATTTTGCAATGAAATCTTCGTGTTTCTATCCCTCCCTCCTCCTGATTTTGCAATGAAATCTTCGTGTTTCTATCCCTCCCTCCTCCTGATTTTGCAATGAAATCTTCGTGTTTCTATCCCCCCCTCCTCCTGATTTTGCAATGAAATCTTGGTGTTTCTATCCCCCCCTCCTCCTGATTTTGCAATGAAATCTTGGTGTTTCTATCCCCCCCTCCTCCTGATTTTGCAATGAAATCTTGGTGTTTCTATCCCTCCCTCCTCCTGATTTTGCAATGAAATCTTGGTGTTTCTATCCCTCCCTCCTCCTGATTTTGCACTGAAATCTTCGTGTTTCTATCCCTCCCTCCTCCTGATTTTGCAATGAAATCTTGGTGTTTCTATCCCCCCCTCCTCCTGATTTTGCAATGAAATCTTGGTGTTTCTATCCCTCCCTCCTCCTGATTTTGCAATGAAATCTTGGTGTTTCTATCCCTCCCTCCTCCTGATTTTGCAATGAAATCTTGGTGTTTCTATCCCTCCCTCCTCCTGATTTTGCAATGAAATCTTCGTGTTTCTATCCCTCCCTCCTCCTGATTTTGCAATGAAATCTTGGTGTTTCTATCCCTCCCTCCTCCTGATTTTGCAATGAAATCTTGGTGTTTCTATCCCTCCCTCCTCCTGATTTTGCAATGAAATCTTGGTGTTTCTATCCCTCCCTCCTCCTGATTTTGCAATGAAATCTTGGTGTTTCTATCCCTCCCTCCTCCTGATTTTGCAATGAAATCTTGGTGTTTCTATCCCCCCCTCCTCCTGATTTTGCACTGAAATCTTCGTGTTTCTATCCCTCCCTCCTCCTGATTTTGCACTGAAATCTTCGTGTTTCTATCCCTCCCTCCTCCTGATTTTGCAATGAAATCTTGGTGTTTCTATCCCTCCCTCCTCCTGATTTTGCACTGAAATCTTCGTGTTTCTATCCCTCCCTCCTCCTGATTTTGCAATGAAATCTTGGTGTTTCTATCCCCCCCTCCTCCTGATTTTGCAATGAAATCTTCGTGTTTCTATCCCTCCCTCCTCCTGATTTTGCAATGAAATCTTCGTGTTTCTATCCCCCCCTCCTCCTGATTTTGCAATGAAATCTTCGTGTTTCTATCCCTCCCTCCTCCTGATTTTGCAATGAAATCTTGGTGTTTCTATCCCCCCCTCCTCCTGATTTTGCAATGAAATCTTCGTGTTTCTATCCCTCCCTCCTCCTGATTTTGCACTGAAATCTTGGTGTTTCTATCCCTCCCTCCTCCTGATTTTGCAATGAAATCTTGGTGTTTCTATCCCC